>NC_080713.1:30188698-30223698 GCF_019097595.1 Hemibagrus wyckioides
CACGTTTCTGTGATGTGTAATGATAAGGACATTCATGAAGTCCTGCTCTAAGGTGGAGTGTATTTACAGCTGAAGATACTCAGATACAATGATCTAACATCCCTTGTTCACAACACACACTCATCACCACCATCAGCATCATCACCACCATCGTCACTATCACCATCACTATCATCACACAACCCAAGCCAACACTTTGATCTCATCCAGCACTTAGAGATAAAGAGAAACTAGTCGTTCTTTCCACAGCTGGATAAATCCAGAGTAGAGCACTAGATCATGTGGGATCTGACCCACTTCTACACTCCACTGGAAGGAAAATCTGAGCTGATCATCAGCATTACTGCCATTACACACACACACACACTGTGATAACACAGTTCACACAACTTTCACCAACAAGGTCAGAAGATAAAACCAGGCTCAGAATTTCTCCCTCTCTGACTTCTGGAGGTTCTGGACTTTAATGTAAGGTCAGAGGTTCAGGAGATCAGGACAAGAATCACCATGACAGCAGAAGAGTTTAAAAATCACAGAGCTCATGGAGGAAGACACCTGAAGAGAGAGAGAGAGAGAGAAGAGAGAGAGAGAGAGACCAGCAGCTCCGTCCGCCGGAGTAAACACAGTGAACATAAGGAGCTAGGCCACACCCTTTAAGGATGCGAGCACGCGCACACACAGACTTAAAAAAAGACAGTGTACTACTATTTCTCTCACACACACACCAGTATTGTGTGTGTGTGTGTGTGTAATATGCGGAGACAGTGGAGCCGCGCGTGAGACGAACATGGTGGTTTAAGCATGCCTGTTATATAGGGTAAGGGAGATGCGCGAGCCTGCGCGAGGCTGGGACGTTTACGACTTGGGCGCGAGGATGGAACTTTAAAAACATAAAATAAATAAATAAGAGTCACATCCTAACAGACATCACCTAGTGAACACGAAGCGCACTTCACCCCGCCTCACCGCCCCTGGATTATACACTACTTAGGGAACCTATTTAGTGAGAAAGGAGGAGATTTGGGATTTAAGTCTCTAATGAAGTAGATCCACAGTCAGGTTTTTAAAGAGAACCATCATTACCGAACCTGTTTAATATGATTCTACTGCTCCAGAGGATTTAAATCGGAAATTTACTGAGAATAAAGGAAAATGAAATGTAAAGTTATATGATCGTGTATCTCAGCCATGCGAACTGAGAGCACAGCTGATAGAGGCTCAGAAACTGCAGCTACACGCTAACTCCCCATTCCTGCTAGTTTAATATTAAACATGTGAAGTTTATTAGAGGAGAAATCAGTGAGCTGGAGTGTGACTGAGTCCTGCACCACAGAGACACCTTCCCGCCCCGAGCTAGCCTGCTAATCCCTCACAACTCTCACATACACGCCGAATTTAAAGCCCTTTTCCCCTCAGGCTCTGGTCACTAAACTGACCATTAACCCGTGATAAACTTGTCTTTCTTACCTTAAACTCGGAGCTCGGTTTCTCCAGCACTCTCTCTCTCCTGCTTTTCTCTCCTTCCTGTTAGCGAACTCCAGCAAATTCACTCACAGTCCCCCCTGCCCGAACCGCACTGCGCATGCGCGTCATCTCTACGCAGGCGTAGTATTGATGACGACATCTCTCTCTCTCTCTCGCTGCTCGCAGTGGGCGGGGCCATGGGGACGAGAAACTCAGAAACGTGCATTGATTGACAGGTTAAACAACCAATAAGACGGCTAATTAAAAACTACTGCAATTAAACGGCTTAAAACTGTGAATAATAATGATAATAATAATAAACTTAATAAATAAAATAAATTTAATAAATTAACAATTATATTTAAAATTAATATTTATAATAGTAATGATTGTAAAATTAGTTTATTTAATAATTAATTTAAAAATATAAATAAAACATCCATAAATCAGCTTAAAACTGTGAAAAACAATTATTATTACTTATTATAAATAATGAAAATAATTAAATAATAATAATAATAATAATAATAACAATTGTTACATGTATATGAATAATTATATTTTTATTAATATTTATAATAATTATATTTTTAAATTAGGTTTTTAATAATTAATTAAAAACTACTCCATCAGTCAGTTGTCTTAAAACTGTGAAAAGTTATTATTATTATTATTATTATTATTATTATTATTATTATTATTATAAAAATATTTTTTTTTCATTTCATTGTCTGTACAGCTTATCTAATCTATACTCGGGTCACGGGGAACCTGTGCCTATCTCAGGCGTCATCAGGCATCAAGGCAGGATACACCCTGGATGGAGTGCCTAATTATTATTATTATTATTATTATTATTATTATTATTATTATTATTATTATGTTTTTATTAGGACTGGGCAACGATTAAAATTTTTAATCGCGATTAATCGCATGATTGTCATGAGTTAACGCGCGTTAACGCTCTCTCTGTGTGTGTGTGTGTGTGTGTGCGCGCGCGCTCCGTGCCTTTCTCCGTGTTTGTTTGTCCGCCCGTTATATTTCTTTTCCGCTTCCTTTCAGCCCCGCGGCAGTCTTACGCTTATCCCAAATGCTCTCATTGGTTCTGACGCGTTATAACGTTCATCCCAAGCCAATACGGATCAACATCCCGCCCCTCCCGTCACCCGTGGTTTGTCTGTGTGTCTATTCAGAGCCGCTGAGCAACAAGACTTCAAATAATTTACAATATAATAAAAACTAAATAAATAATTATCGGCGTTAATTAATTAATGAGTTAACGCGATAATAACGCGTTAACTTGCCCAGCCCTAATTTTTATTGATATTTATTATAATAATATTTATAATACTAATTATAATAATTAATAATAATTTTTAAATTAGTTTTTTTAATAATTAATTGAAAACTATTCCATCAATCAGCTGTCTTAAAACCGTGAAAAGTTGACTGTGAAATTATTTTATTTTATTTTTTTTGTACATTTTAACAGAAGCACTTCACAGTTGAAATCTTTCACATAAAAATCATTTAGACTGTAAAGATTTCTGTAAATCTGTTTTGTAAACAAGTCCATCATTAGAAGCTCTATAAAACTCAGTGAATGACTAAACTCATGTATGTTCCTGCATGACCATGTCTCTGTGCACGGAGCAGCTCCATGAAGACATGGTGTAGAGGTGAATGTTGGAGGAACTGGAGTGTCCTGCACAGAGCCCTGACTCGGACTCAACCCCACTGAACACCTTCAGGATGAACTGGAACTGGAGTCTCATCAACATCCTGACCATCAGAGTCTCTGATCTCACTAATGCTCCTGTAGAATGAACACAAACTCACACAGACACACTCCAACAAGTGAAAGAAGAGAAGAGGGGAATAAAGTGGGTTTATTGTCAGTGTGTTTAGTGTGTTGTGTCATGCTGTTATTGTTATTTATTATTGTATTATCTGAAATCCAGAAATGATCAGAGTTGTGAACTTCAGCTGACACGAACCCCGTGTGTGTTAGATACAGAGCCGGAGCTGTTCCTCTGTTTTATTCACATGAACCCAGTGTGTGTTAGATACAGAGCCGGAGCTGTTCCTCTGTTTTATTCACATGAACCCAGTGTGTGTCAGATACAGAGCCGGAGCTGTTCCTCTGTTTTATTCACATGAACCCAGTGTGTGTCAGATACAGAGCCGGAGCTGTTCCTCTGTTTTATTCACATGAACCCAGTGTGTGTTAGATACAGAGCCGGAGCTGTTCCTCTGTTTTATTCACATGAACCCAGTGTGTGTTAGATACAGAGCCGGAGCTGTTCCTCTGTTTTATTCACACGAACCCAGTGTGTGTCAGATACAGAGCCGGAGCTGTTCCTCTGTTTTATTCACATGAACCCAGTGTGTGTCAGATACAGAGCCGGAGCTGTTCCTCTGTTTTATTCACATGAACCCAGTGTGTGTCAGATACAGAGCCGGAGCTGTTCCTCTGTTTTATTCACATGAACCCAGTGTGTGTCAGATACAGAGCCGGAGCTGTTCCTCTGTTTTATTCACATGAACCCAGTGTGTGTCAGATACAGAGCCGGAGCTGTTCCTCTGTTTTATTCACATGAACCCAGTGTGTGTTAGATACAGAGCCGGAGCTGTTCCTCTGTTTTATTCACATGAACCCAGTGTGTGTTAGATACAGAGCCGGAGCTGTTCCTCTGTTTTATTCACGTGAACCCAGTGTGTGTTAGATACAGAGCCGGAGCTGTTCCTCTGTTTTATTCACGTGAACCCAGTGTGTGTTAGATACAGAGCCGGAGCTGTTCCTCTGTTTTATTCACGTGAACCCAGTGTGTGTCAGATACAGAGCCGGAGCTGTTCCTCTGTTTTATTCACATGAACCCAGTGTGTGTCAGATACAGAGCCGGAGCTGTTCCTCTGTTTTATTCACATGAACCCAGTGTGTGTTAGATACAGAGCCGGAGCTGTTCCTCTGTTTTATTCACGTGAACCCAGTGTGTGTTAGATACAGAGCCGGAGCTGTTCCTCTGTTTTATTCACATGAACCCAGTGTGTTAGATACAGAGCCGGAGCTGTTCCTCTGTTTTATTCACATGAACCCAGTGTGTGTTAGATACAGAGCCGGAGCTGTTCCTCTGGATCTGTGTAAATGTACAGAAATCCGGGGAAGTGAAACAGCTGAACCTCAGCTCCTGCTATGTTTCCATCCAGGGAAAGAAAAGATTTGGAATGCAAATGTTCATGCAAAAGCCGGCGACACGGCTCGAGTTCTGGAGTGAAAAGAGAATAACTGGCAACCTGAATAGCCTGAAATTCAACTAAATTTATCAACATTACAATTCTTATTACTGAACAATTTACAGAAATGTAGAGATTTCTGTGCAGTGTTTATACAACATGACGACACACACACACACACACACACACACACACACAGTTTAGATTGAAAGTAAGAGCTCTTGAGTGTGTTAGTGATGAAGTGAAGAATGTGAGTCTGGCGCCTCCCTGTGGTCAAATTACAAAACTGCAGAGTGTCTGGGATTTACACCAAAAACCCGTGTGAAGTGTAGAGAAAATCCATCAACAAACACAATCACTTACTAACTACTGCTGTAATAGATCATCAATACTGACTCCTACTGACTCTGTCTGCATGTTTATTACATTTATACAACATTTCAGTACAAATCTACTGTTAGTGTTTCTCTCTCTCTCTCTCTCTCTCTCTCTCTCTCTCCCTCATTCTCTCTCTCTGCCCCTATCTCTTTCTCCCTCTCTTTCTGATTATCCTCAGAATCTCAACATTAGTTTGTATGAATCTGTTTCATTTACTATATTTTTGCTTTCACAAAGTTGCTGCCAGTCAAAATTGACCTTTAGACTCAAAGTATTACATCATTAAAACACTTTACTTAACACTTTATTTAACACTTATGTGTTTAACATTAAGTAGTTTGTCTTCTTTAATTATTTAGTTTTATTTCACATTGTGTCTGTGAAGTTCAGTGAACAAGTTCAAACTTCAAAATACCAAATTTATAATGTAAAATCACTGGATTCAGAATTCACACTGCTTCCTCTCTGTTCTGTGTCTTTGTTCCTTCTAGTGTACAGAGAACTCAGCTTCCAGAGAGAGAGCTGTTTATCAGGTCAGTTATCACCAGTGAAGAAATGGATCAGCGTGTGGATTTATTAATATCTGTAAAATCAAACCAGAAAAATGTTCAACACTGTACCCTGTGTCATTTCTCTTATCCATTTATTTGATCACATTTAGTTTAACTGAATAAACACAAGAAATATGAGATAAAAGTAGAATAATCATGAATGATCAGATTAGTGCAGTGGTTTTTCTGTAGAACAGAAACAGATCAGGTCAAAGTTCACTTCTGTTAAATCTGATCCACAAGAAGTTATTAACATGCAGTGATGAGTTACTGTTGGGGTTTAATTCTGATCCTATATTCTGAGGTTATATTCTATGTGTTTCTGTCAATACGATTACCAACATGCTGCTGATTTGATCATTTACATTACTCTCACACTGCACTCTAACACTCTGTGTGTTCAGGTTACTTACATTAGCTCTCCTCCTGAACGCTTCAGTATCTCCTCCAGATCTCTGACTGAATTTCTCAGTTTATTCAGACTCAGATTCAGCTCTTTCAGATGTGAGGAGTTTATCTTCAGAGCCTCAGTCAGAGCAGCACAGCCTCTATCTGTTATTCTGCAGTTTATTAACCTGCAGAGAGAAAAGATTTTAGTTTCTTTACTTCACAGAACTAAATAATGATGAAGGCATGTGTGTAAAATGAGAAGCATGAATATAATAGTAAAGTATTTATCTACATTGTTATTGTGTATTAGAAAAGATGTGTGTATGGTCTGTGAAAAACAACTCTAAAGTGTAATCCTGCATCATTATAAAGATTATTTAAGTTTCATCACATCACTGAGTTCAAATAAATCTCACACTTGATTCACTTCCTACTGAAATCCACTTCCCAGTAGAGCAAAGCACCTCACTGCTATAACTACTGTATACCTCTCACTACTTGTTCCTAATCCCACATCCTCCTCATCACCAGAGTTCAAATAAATCTTTATTTAATCTTTATTACTGATAATAAATCTAATCTAGAGAGCAAGTTAGACACGTTAGTTAGACATTACTAGCTAGGACTGGGAAGAGCTTTGTTCTGGTTAGTGATTTTTATTAGAAAGCTGTTTCATCACATCACTGAGTTACTCACAGCAGTTTCTCCAGTTTACACTCGTGTTTCTTCAGTAGATCACAGAGCTTCTTCACTCCTGAGTCTCCCAGTTCACACTCACTCAGATTCAGCTCTCTGATGTGTGATGGATTTGTACAGAGAGCTGAAGACAAATCAGCACAGGATTTCCCTCTTACACTGTCCCATAGTCTGCAGAAAAGGAAACAGAGTTTAGTCCAACATTAGAGAAAGAAAGGATGTAGAAATGACTGAAGTAAGAACACTAACACATTTCTAAACTCTGCTATTGTTGCTAGCTGCTGTGGTGTTTATTTGTTATTTGTTAGATCTGCTTATCTAGCTTTTTATCTCCCGACCCTCCATTTCTCCATTTACTCATCTATCTGTCAGGCATGCGTTTCCTGTTCCAGGACACCACGTCCTGTTTCCTCCATTTTATGCTGGTCAGCCCTATATAATCCAGCGGGCTGCACATGCTCCTTGTCAGATGGTCTCTTCAGTCTGTCTTGTGCTCCTGATTAGTCCTCCTGCCTTTTCTTCAGTTCCAGTCTGCCTGGTTTAGACTCTGTCTGTTCCTGAAGCTGACTTCTGCTCTGTTCCTGCCTGCTTTGTCTCTGCCTTGATTCTGTTGCTGATTCTGGATTATTGGACTGGATTCTGTTGCTGATTCTGGATTATTGGACTGGATTCTGTTACAGATTCTGGATTATTGGACTGGACTCTGTTACTGATTCTGGATTATTGGACTGGACTCTGTTACTGATTCTGGATTATTGGACTGGATTCTGTTGCTTATTCTGGATTATTGGACTGGATTCTGTTGCTTATTCTGGATTATTGGACTGGATTCTGTTGCTTATTCTGGATTATTGGACTGGATTCTGTTACAGATTCTGGATTATTGGACTGGATTCTGGTACTGATTCTGGATTATTGGACTGGATTCTGGTACTGATTCTGGATTATTGGACTGGACTCTGTTACTGATTCTGGATTATTGGACTGGATTCTGGTACTGATTCTGGATTATTGGACTGGACTCTGTTACTGATTCTGGATTATTGGACTGGATTCTGGTACTGATTCTGGATTATTGGACTGGATTCTGGTAGTGATTCTGGATTATTGGACTGGATTCTGGTACTGATTCTGCCCAGCCTGCTTTACCCTGGTTCTCGGTTGTTCTATGGTTGTTATCTGAGAACTCTGCCATTTCCAGTGCTTGCCTTTATTAAAGACTTTTATTTTGAACTTTGACTGTGTTCTGCATTTGGGTCCTCACCTGCCTACCCTGACACTATCTCTCTAAACCAGGGGTCTCCAACTGTTTCTTCCTCTGAGAGCTTGTGTTATATTATTAGTAATATTTATTCACACAGCTTATTACCATAAACTAAACCAGCTGAATAAGATATTTTTGTTTCAACTTTAAAAAATGTCAATATTGAACATCATATTTTGCAATAAATTATTTTAAATTGACATAAGCAGCATGTTAACTGTTGAGTCGAGTTAATTGATTTAACACAGAAAGCTGTTTCATCACATCACTGAGTTACTCACAGCAGTTTCTCCAGTTTACACTCGTGTTTCTTCAGTAGATCACAGAGCTTCTCCACTCCTGAGTCTCCCAGTTCACAGTAACTCAGATCCAGCTCTCTGATGTGTGATGGATTTGTACAGAGAGCTGAAGACAAATCAGCACAGGATTTCCCTCTTACACTGTTACATAGTCTGCAGAAAAGGAAACAGAGTTTAGTCCAACATTAGAGAAAGAAAGGATGTAGAAATGACTGAAGTAAGAACATTAACACATTTCTAAACTCTACTTTCTGTTCTTCTAGATTATTTTCTTTCTCCTGGTTTTTATCAGACTCACAGTGCTGGGCTTTAACTAAAAATATCATTCTAACCACCAGGAGTATAATAATATAGTAAATGTAAAATTTGATATGATTTCAGCACAGCACTGTCTGAATCTGTGCCTCAGGTTTCCATTTTAAACTGATGAAAGTATTTGACACTAGAACAGTAGGAGAGAGCGGGGAACAACAGACAAAGTAAACTAAAGAAACAACTGATAAACAAACGACAACCTGCATTATAGAAATATAAAATGTGCGTCAGACAGAACAATCAGTTTCTAGATTCTACATGTGTTCATTTATATATGCAGAGTTTATTCTCCCTTACAGAGACACACTTCACCTGTTACTACCCAGGAACAGAGGAAACAACAGCTTCACCACACACAAGCTTTTTCTTACTCACTCTCTCATTCTGTCAATAAAAAGTGTCATGAAGGTTATTGTTATGATTTTATATGAGAGAGAATGAACTTGTGGTCATTGTTTATGAACTGCAGCTTAGTTGTAACGCTGTGTAACAGCTAACCCCGCAGTATGGAGGTTGTATTTAAGTCTATCTAACACCTGCTGTGAGTCTGTCACATGGTACTAAATGTAGCTACGATGTAGGAATGAAGACGGTGATTAAAGTAATATAAGGTTGGATTCTGTCATTTACACACAGCTCAGAAACCAGAATAAAGCTGTGATAAAATATTACTGATGTTCCCTAAAACTCTTTCTGATAACAGATTTCTTGTGATTGAGGTGATTCACTCTGTAACTGGGATGCAGTCCGTTACTCGTGTATCACTCCTCTCCACACCTGGAAGGTAAGAGTGCTCTGGGTTCAACAACTAGGTCTAGAAGTGAAGTGACTTAAGGCCCTTGTACTAATAACTGCAGATCAGAGTCTCTGAGTAAAACAACTTTAGAGAATCGAGTGGAAGAACAAATATCATTTCATTTTATTATCAGTGAATTTTCTATAGAAATGAAATGGTGTATAAAGTAAATTACTATTAGAATATAAGAATAAACAAACAAGAGTGAAGGAGTGTCAACTGTATGGATAAACAACTTAAATAAATCCCACACTCCAACAGGAATTAAAGAAATGAAGTTGTTATTGAAAATTCACAGAACTAAACAAATCAGAATTCAGTCACAAAGTACTGAGTCAAATAAAATAAAAAATCAAATAGTAATCAATTGGAGCTAAGCCAAGTTCGTTCAAGTCCTCATCATAGTCATTAGTATAAACTGGGACCAGACACTTATAGGTATGTACGTAGACCACACTGAACAGTACTACTAAGGGAAACAAATAAATAAACAAACAAACAAAAACAGAGAGAAAAAAACATTGCAGGCCTGAGTGATGCCTGTGAGCGTTGTGGTGTGAAGCTACCTCACCCCTTCTGCTAAACTGAGATAAACAAAGACTGTCCTCACAGTCACTACACAGTCCTGATACCACAATCAAACCCTGGACGATCCGTAAAGGTTAACTGGACATATACTCGGTGATCCACCAACAAATATGACCCTTTCTCCTTGCCAAAGAAGTTCACGAATACAACCTGTAGTCCTGAGAGCTATCTGAAAGCGATCTCCCCAAAACTGAAGAACTATCAGACCTGACTAGGAGTCTGAAGAACTTTCTGGAAACAGAACTGAATAAACTAAAAGCTGAAAAGAGTTAACAGAGGAGTTTTTTTTCCAGAGTGACAAATTAGTGTGTCTCTAAAGCACAAAATATCCAGCTTGTTCCTCCCTTGTGCTTTCTCACACCAGTAATATACGACATAAGTCCCGCCCCCAACCAATCACATTATCAGTATCAAACTGAATAGATAATTAACCAATGGGATAACAAGATCAATTACACACTCTCTATGAGGATAGGGTGGAACTCTACTGACAATAACGATACACACATATATACATACCTAAAAAAAAATTCATACACATACACACAAAAAACACCACAATGTTGTGATGTACCCTTATGTCCAAATGGTCTACACTCGTTAATGTGGTGATGTGGTCAGAAGAACGTGCTGTTTGACCTTGTGTAATAATCTAATAAAAAGTCCATGTGACATTTTGTCCTGTGTTTCGTTGTTCCTCACGCTCCTCTACAATAATTACAACTTAATGCTCCTGTTTACGTGATCAGTTCAGACTCTTAGACACAGAAAAACAGAAGAGAACATCTTCCTTATTCAGAGGAGGAAGTGTAGAGCTGATTAAGTTGAAATGTTTATTACACTCACATGTGTAATGTACTGATTATGTGTCAGTCACTGCAGATAGGTGATTATCAGTTCAGTACAGAGACAATGTATGTTACTGTTAGAAGACTTGTTGTCTTGTGCTTTGTTTTCTGGTTTAAACCCCGATATAAAGCACTGAGAATGAAATGAAATCCACTTCCCAGTAGAGCAAAGCACCTCACTGCTATAACTACTGTATACCTCTCACTACTTGTTCCTAATCCCACATCCTCCTCATCACCAGAGTTCAAATAAATCTTTATTTAATCTTTATTACTGATAATAAATCTAATCTAGAGAGCAAGTTAGACACGTTAGTTAGACATTACTAGCTAGGACTGGGAAGAGCTTTGTTCTGGTTAGTGATTTTTATTAGAAAGCTGTTTCATCACATCACTGAGTTACTCACCGCAGTTTCTCCAGTTTACACTCGTGTTTCTTCAGTAGATCACAGAGCTTCTCCACTCCTGAGTCTCCCAGTTTACACCAACTCAGATCCAGCTCTCTGATGTGTGATGGATTTGTACAGAGAGCTGAAGACAAATCAGCACAGGATTTCTCTCCTACACTGTTACATAGTCTGCAGAAAAGGAAACAGAGTTTAGTCCAACATTAGAGAAAGAAAGGATGTAGAAATGACTGAAGTAAGAACACTAACACATTTCTAAACTCTGCTATTGTTGCTAGCTGCTGTGGTGTTTATTTGTTATTTGTTAGATCTGCTTATCTAGCTTTTTATCTCCCTACCCCTCCATTTCTCCATTTTCTCATCTATCTGTCAGGCACGCATTCCCGGTTCGGTGACACCACTTCCAGTTTCGCGATCTCACTTCCTGTTTCCTCCATTTTATGCTGGTCAGCCCTATATAATCCAGCGGGCTGCACATGCTCCTTGTCAGATGGTCTCTTCAGTCTGTCTTGTGCTCCTGATTAGTCCTCCTGCCTTTTCTTCAGTTCCAGTCTGCCTGGTTTAGACTCTGTCTGTTCCTGAAGCTGACTTCTGCTCTGTTCCTGCCTGCTTTGTCTCTGCCTTGATTCTGTTGCTGATTCTGGATTATTGGACTGGATTCTGTTACAGATTCTGGATTATTGGACTGGATTCTGTTACTGATTCTGGATTATTGGACTGGATTCTGTTACTGATTCTGGATTATTGGACTGGGTTCTGTTACTGATTCTGGATTATTGGACTGGATTCTGTTACTGATTCTGGATTATTGGACTGGATTCTGTTACTGATTCTGGATTATTGGACTGGATTCTGTTACTGATTCTGGATTATTGGACTGGATTCTGGTACTGATTCTGCCCAGCCTGATTTACCCTGGTTCTTGGTTGTTCTGTGGTTGTTATCTGAGAACTCTGCCATTTCCAGTGCTTGCCTTTATTAAAGACTTTTATTTTGAACTTTGACTGTGTTCTGCATTTGGGTCCTCACCTGCCTACCCTGACACTATCTCTCTAAACCAGGGGTCTCCAACTGTTTCTTCCTCTGAGACCTTGTGTTATATTATTAGTAATATTTATTCACACAGCTTATTACCATAAACTAAACCAGATGAATAAGATATTTATGTTTGAACTTTAAAAAATGTCAATATTGAACATCACATTTTGCAATAAATTATTTTAAATTGACATAAGCAGCATGTTAACTGTTGAGTCGAGTTAATTGATTTAACACAGAAAGCTGTTTCATCACATCACTGAGTTACTCACCGCAGTTTCTCCAGTTTACACTCGTGTTTCTTCAGTAGATCACAGAGCTTCTCCACTCCTGAGTCTCCCAGTTCACACCAACTCAGATCCAGCTCTCTGATGTGTGATGGATTTGTACAGAGAGCTGAAGACAAATCAGCACAGGATTTCCCTCTTACACTCCTCCATAGTCTGCAGAAAAGGTTTAGACCAACATTAGAGAAAGAAAGGATGTAGAAATGACTGAAGTAAGAACATTAACACATTTCTAAACTCTACTTTCTGTTCTTCTAGATTATTTTCTTTCTCCTGGTTTTTATCAGACTCACAGTGCTGGACTTTAACTAAAAATATCATTCTAACCACCAGGAGTATAATAATATAGTAAATGTAAAATTTGATATGATTTCAGCACAGCACTGTCTGAATCTGTGCCTCAGGTTTCCATTTTAAACTGATGAAAGTATTTGACACTAGAACAGTAGGAGAGAGCGGGGAACAACAGACAAAGTAAACTAAAGAAACAACTGATAAACAAACGACAAACTGCATTATAGAAATATAAAATGTGCGTCAGACAGAACAATCAGTTTCTAGATTCTACATGTGTTCATTTATATATGCAGAGTTTATTCTCCCTTACAGAGACACACTTCACCTGTTACTACCCAGGAACAGAGGAAACAACAGCTTCACCACACACAAGCTTTTTCTTACTCACTCTCTCATTCTGTCAATAAAAAGTGTCATGAAGGTTATTGTTATGATTTTATATGAGAGAGAATGAACTTGTGGTCATTGTTTATGAACTGCAGCTTAGTTGTAACGCTGTGTAACAGCTAACCCCGCAGTATGGAGGTTGTATTTAAGTCTATCTAACACCTGCTGTGAGTCTGTCACATGGTACTAAATGTAGCTACGATGTAGGAATGAAGACGGTGATTAAAGTTTTAAAAAGTTTAAGGTAGTTTATGTGGCTGTAGAGTAAGAATTCCAGCTGTAGGAACAGTTTAAAGACGATGCGTCCTTAAAAAAAAACCCTCTTCCCTCACTCTAGCTGATGTCACACACACACACACACACACACACACACACACACAGACACACACACACACACACACACACACACACACACAGCAGCGGTCTGAAGTCTGTCCAAAATACATTTAAAAATTAATATAAAATAAACTATAATACTTATCAGCATGAAAAGTAATAGCACACCTAAGCACAACATGAGCAACATTTTAGCGTTGGAACCATGTTTCTAGCTATTACCGTTTAGGACTAGTAGCGCGCGGAGGAATCGGAATAATAATAACTAGAATTTTGCATTTCCAGAAGAAAATGCGTGTGATTGCGAAAAGCAAAGCAATATGTTGCTTAAACTATTGCAATACATTGTGTTATGTCCTTGGACGTACACTATTATTTGTATTTATGGATTTTGCGTGATTTCTGTGTTGATGTATTGCATGTTAGACTGTGTGCAGTGTCTCTCTCTGTCTCTCTCTCTCTCTCTCTCTCTCTTTCCTTTTTGGCAGAGCTTAATTAGAACCAGCTGCAGGAGATTGCTGCAGGAAATTTCGTCATGAGCGGAAACTTTAAAAGCTGGGAAGCAGAGCAGTGTCAGGGAGCTTCTGTAGTGTGTGTGGTGAAGCTCTGTTGCAGGCAGTGCGCCGTTCTGCCCCTGACAACCTTTGTGTGTTGTTGACGGACGATAGTGTTGTATTCATTGCTGAATTACTCTCTGGTTGACTTAATCGCTGTGCGAGTAGTGTCCCTCTTAGGTTTGGCCGCAGAGATCCCGCTTCCTGGCGGTCACGGTTTAGTTTCAGTTTCGTTCCTCTGTAAGCCGTATTCTGTTTAAAGTTATCCATTGTTTGTACTAACTGTGTTAAGCACTTCTGTTTGTAAACCAATCTTTAGTTATTACGGAAGCAGTAGGTTGGGGACTGCCTTTTATTTTGTGACCTGTTTTCTCCTGGTTTGTCCTTTGGTTTGTTTTTTGTCCTTGATCCCCTTCCGAAGTTATGTGCTCCCCCTATTTGTGTGTATTGTTTTGAAATAATAAAATAAACTTTCCAGCTTGTATACATTTCTTGTGGTCATCATGAAGGGGCGTAATTGGTTTGCTTTCTTAATCTACTTGTTTCTTGTCACCTGTCCTGGCAACCCTAGACTGGTCAGGACGTGACAATTGTCAAATAGTATATACAAGCTAAAGTCACAGTTTAAAAACGTTTAAGGTAGTATGTGGCTGTAGAGTAAGAATTCAAACATTGTAGCATTGGAAGCATGTTTCTAGCTATTATCGTTTAAGTGATATGTTGCTTAAACTATTGCAAGAAATTCTAAAATAATATATAAATACAACTCCGATGTTGCTCATGTTGTGCTTAAGTGTGCTATTACTTGACATACTGATAAGTATTGTAGTTTATTTTATATTAATTTTTAAATGCATTTTTTATGGACAGCACACACAATAGTTCATTTTTTCTCTGAGGTTTTCGGTAGCTGCTGTAAACATGCATCTGTAGATGCCTTAAACAAACATGTAAAACATTACTCCACTGATCTCAGTAGGATTGTAACCTGCAGTTTAGCTTATTTGTTAGCATGCTCGCCTCCCACGCAGGAGATCCAGGTTCAAGACCCGCTCGGAGTTGTATTTATGTATTATTTCAGAATTTCTTGCAATAGTTTAAGCAACATATCTCTTAAACGGTAATAGCTAGAAACATGCTTACAGCGCTAAAATTACTTTTCATACTGATAAAAATTATTTAGATGGATTTTTAAATGTATTTTTCACGGACTTCAGACCGCTGCTGTGTGTGTGTGTGTGTGTGTATATGTGTGTGTGTGTGTGTGTATATATGTGTGTGTGTGTGTGTATATATATGTGTGTGTGTGTGTGTGTATATATGTGTGTGTGTGTGTGTATATATGTGTGTGTGTGTGTGTGACGTCAGCTAGAGAGAGGGAAGAGGGTTTTTTTTTTATGGACGATCGTCTTTAAACTGTTCCTACATCTTGAATTCTTACTCTACAGCCACATAAACTACCTTAAACTTTTTAAACTGTGACTTTAGCTTGTATATATTACTCGACAATGTATTGCAATAGTTCAAGCAACATATTGCTTTGCTTCTCGCAATCACACGCATTTTCTTCTGGAAATGCAAAATTCTAGTTACAACTTAATGCTCCTGTTTACGTGATCAGTTCAGAATAATTAAACAAACAAACAAAAACAGAGAGAAAAAAAACATTGCAGGCCTGAGTGATGCCTGTGAGCGTTGTGGTGTGAAGCTACCTCACCCCTGTAACTCTAATGACAATACGATACACACATATATACATACCTAAGAAAAAAATTCACACACACACAGAAATACACACAAAAACAAAACACATGCATTGTGATGTACCCTCATGTCCTAATGGTCTACACTCTGTAAATGTGGTGATGTGGTCAGAAGAACATGCTGCTTGACCTTGTGTAATAATCTAATAAAAAGTCCATGTGACATTTTGTCCTGTGTTTCGTTGTTCCTCACGCTCCTCTACAATAATTACAACTTAATGCTCCTGTTTACGTGATCAGTTCAGACTCTTAGACACAGAAAAACAGAAGAGAACATCTTCCTTATTCAGAGGAGGAAGTGTAGAGCTGATTAAGTTGAAATGTTTATTACACTCACATGTGTAATGTACTGATTATGTGTCAGTCACTGCAGATAGGTGATGATCAGTTCAGTACAGAGACAATGTATGTTACTGTTAGAAGACTTGTTGTCTTGTGCTTTGTTTTCTGGTTTAAACCCCGATATAAAGCACTGAGAATGAAATGAAATCCACTTCCCAGTAGAGCAAAGCACCTCACTGCTATAACTACTGTATACCTCTCACTACTTGTTCCTAATCCCACATCCTCCTCATCACCAGAGTTCAAATAAATCTTTATTTAATCTTTATTACTGATAATAAATCTAATCTAGAGAGCAAGTTAGACACGTTAGTTAGACATTACTAGCTAGGACTGGGAAGAGCTTTGTTCTGGTTAGTGATTTTTATTAGAAAGCTGTTTCATCACATCACTGAGTTACTCACAGCAGTTTCTCCAGTTTACACTCGTGTTTCTTCAGTATTTCTAAATTATAAAGGACTGAAGAATATTAAACTGCTAAAAGATTAGTGTTATAATAAAACTGGACTGTTTGTAGACTGATAGCTTTAAAATGTAAAGGTTCATTTCTCACTTTAGTGTCTGCAGTTTACATTCAGGATTCTTCAGGAAATCACACAGATTTCTCAGTCCAGACTCTCCTGGTTTATTCCTGTTCAGATTCAGATCTCTCAGGTGTGAAGGGTTTAAAACCAGAGCAGAAAACACATGTGAACAGTCTTCATCTGTCATACTGTCTCCTTTATACAACCTGGAGAGAGAGAGAGAGAGAGAGAGAGAGAGGGAGAGAGAGAGACAGAGAGAGAGAGAGAGAGAGAGAGAGACACAGAGAGAGAGAGAGAGAGAGAGAGAGGGAGAGAGAGAGAGAGAGAGAGAGAGAGAGAGGGAGAGATAGAGAAAGAGAGAGACACACAGAGAGAGAGAGAGAGTGAAAGAGAGAGACACAGAGAGAGAGAGAGACACAGAGAGAGAGAGAGAGAGCGTGACAGAGAGAGACACAGAGAGAGAGAGAGAGAGAGAGAGAGAGGGAGAGAGAGAGAGAGAGAGAGACACAGAGAGAGAGAGACACAGAGAGAGAGAGAGAGCATGAAAGAGAGAGACACAGAGAGAGAGAGAGAGAGAGAGAGAGAGAGAGAGGGAGAGAGAGAGAGAGAGAAAGAGAGAGACAGAGAGAGAGAGAGAGAGAGAGAGAGAGAGAGACACAGAGAGAGAGAGAGAGAGAGAGAGAGAGAGAGAGAGAGAGAGAGAGAGAGAGAGAGAGAGAGAGAGAGAGACAGAGAGAGAGAGAGAGAGAGAGAGAGAGAGAGAGAGAGAGAGAGAGAGAGAGAGAGAGAGAGAGAGAGAGAGAGAGAGAGAGAGAGAGAGAGAGAGAGAGAGAGAGAGAGAGAGAGAGAGAGACACAGAGAGAGAGAGAGAGAGAGAGAGAGAGAGAGAGAGAGAGAGACACAGAGAGAGAGAGAGAGAGAGAGAGAGAGAGAGAGAGAGAGAGAGAGAGAGAGAGAGAGAGAGAGAGAGAGAGAGAGAGAGAGAGAGAGAGAGAGAGAGAGAGAGAGAGAGAGAGAGAGAGAGAGAGAGAGAGAGAGAGAGAGAGAGAGAGAGAGGTCAGGTTAGTTCCTGCTAGAACACACCCACTGCTCCACTTCCTGTCCTCCATTTACTTAGTTGTTTGTGCAGCACTTTTTTCCTCCTTGTAGTTTATTTTGTTGTGTTTTCAGTTTCCAGTCTCCGGTTTTCTTTCATTAAGTTTAGTTCGTGTCACTAAATGTAACTTTGTTTACTAGTTTCAGTTTTGTCTGATGAAGCACAGACTGTCCTCGTCATTTCACTGAGTTCTATAACACCTGAAAGTTGTCAGGACATGGTTTAGATTTCAATCAAAATGTATTAAAATTAGTCTGAAACCACGAGAGCAATTAAACTCAAACACTTGTATTTTTCAGAACACATGCAGTATGTTGGTGATGTACAGATGGTATGGTATCACTGCTGTTTCCTCCAACCATCCAGAAACATGCAGGAAGGTGGACTGACTACACTAAACTGCCCCTAGGTGCCCACCCTGACAGGATAAAGCACATGAATACACACTCTCTCACCAAAACTGGGCAGAAGATTGGAAAAAAGACCAGGTTTTTAACTGAAGCTCTTCATCTGAATCTGTAGAATTTTATTCATTGTGCTGCTTCCACATGATCGACTTAAAATGACATGAATGAGCAGGTGTACAAGTGTTCCTAATAAAGTGACCGGTGTGTGAATAGAAAATAAGGCTGTTATCTTATGGACATTAAGGGTCATTCATTTCAAGGCCAGTCCATGTAAAAAATTACATCTCCATAATAAAATAGTAAATTTTATGTTGATATTTTAGCAGAACTATCAGAATCATAACACATGAGAAGAAGACGATGAATCTTATTTCAGTTTGGGGCAAAGTTCCACTAACAATCTGAAAATTTAATAAAACTATAATTATAAAGTATATGAGAAGCGTCTATTTGTGTTTGGAGACTCGGACAGTGTTTAATATCTGTGGGAGGGTCAGTGATACACACACTGTGAGAATAAATACAGCAAGTAGCAGCAGTCACACATCTTTTTTCACAACACGAGGTTACATCTGTACTGAACATTACAAACATCTGTATCATGAATAAATAACATTAATAAAGTTCTTCCAGGTCCTGTAAAAGCTACATTACAGTAATGCAGGAAAATAGAGATCTGTGTGTTTCTAGCTGTTTCTTACCTAAGTTTCTGCAGTCTGTAATGTGGATCCTGCAGCAGAGCTGAAAGCTGCTTCACTTTGACATCTTCAGGTGTTTTGTTGTTCAGATCCAGCTCCGTGTGCAGTAAGGGGTTTTTACTGAACATTTCAGTGTAGGCTTCCTCTGCATCAGGACTTTTCAACAACCTGTAGAGAAAAATGATATGGAGACGTTAATAACTGTGTACTGAGAGCAATAAGGAGCTGATGGTGATGTGCTTTAGCTTCAGTTTCAGCTTCAGTTTCTGTTTTCAGTGAGTTTCCTTATCCTTTATCCAGCTATATCTGTTACAGAATCAGTGCACATTCATCCTCATGTCTTAATAAAATGGATAATTATCAGTCTTTACTGTTACTATTTATAACTGTTCATGAAAAAACTCTATCCAGAAATGTTTCCTGATTCATCAGAAAACTGAACATTACAATGTGACATAGTGACATCAGATCATTCAAATTAAACCATTAAGCAGAATGAAGTCATTTTCAAAACCTCAAATACTAAAGTGGTAGAAAGATAAAGTTCTTTCATTTCTCCTCACCTCAGTGTCTTCAGTTTACAATCTGGATCCTGTAGTAAATCAGTGAGCAGCTTCACTCCTGATGCTCCAGGGTCGTTCCCTCTGAGATCCAGCTCTATCAGGTGAGATGATTTCAGAGCTTCAGCCAGAGCAGTGTATCCTTCCTCTGTTATACTGCAGTCTGAAAGTCTGAACAAAGGACAAACAGATCTCTTGATTTTCAGAAAAAGGAAAATGTCATTTATGGCAAAAAAATTAAGGGGTAAACACAATAACTTTTGCACAGCTAGAATTCTTAGGTTCAAAGGTTCTTTAGGCAGGTGAGAACACAGCAATTAGACTCGAGATCAAGAACATCTGAGTGAAGTGATCTCAGTCCCCTTCCAAGTGAAGACTAACATGCTGTGTTTTGGGTTGCAGCACATTTTAGTAGAGGAGTCAAATTATTCAGTTCTCCTTGTCTATTATATAATTTAGATGTAATTTTACTTCATGTAAACAGATTTTTAATTTTGTACTGCTTCTAAAAGTTAATATTGTAATAATGTGACCAAGTTATTTAAGAGATTCTGTTGATTTTTACATTAGTATGTAGAGACAAAGATAAAGTACAGTATTCTGGTACTCGAATCTCAGTGTCCAGTCAGAGTTCAATACTGTCAATGTATCAGATATTTGTGGAGTAATTAGACGTTACCTCAGAGTCTCCAGTTTACAGAGTTTATTCTTCAGTTCCTCAGAGAGCAGCTTCACTCCTGAATCCTGAATCCTGTTCTTACTCAGATTCAGCTCCTTCAGGGTGGAGTGTTCTGATCTGAGAGCTGTGAGCAGAGCTGAACATCCTTTCTCTGTCAGATTACACTCACTGAGCCTGAAAGCACAATACATTACAGTTAACTATTTATGAGTAGAAAATATCACATTTAAATCCCATTATCTCTGTTTGGTGTGATATGTAATTCATGTTTCTAAATTAATATAGAATTCAGTTCCTTACTGAAGTGTTTCAGGTCTGCAGTGTGGATCCTTCAGTAGATCCTTCAGTAAAACAGAGAGCTGCTCTACTCCTGAGTCTCCTTTTATTTTCCCACTCAGATTCAGATCCGTCTGCAGTATCGGGTTTATACCCAGAACTTCAGTCAGATGATCAGAAGCTTTCTGTGCATCAGGACTTTTCAACACCCTGTAGAGAGAAAGAACAGAGAAATGCTAACATTAATTATATTTACAGCAATGTGGTGCTAGTTTTTTAGTAATTGTTTGCACCATGGTAGAAAACTAGTTTTGAACATTAGCCCTCTTACTTCAGCATAAGTCTTACTTTAGTTTTCTTTCTCAAGTCTTATTTCATAAAATGTCAAATGTAAAATGACAAAATGTACTATAGTGGGGCAAACAATGAAACTTTACTAATGACTCAGAATTAAGGCTGTATTTTACATGTCCTGGGGAAAAGCTCACCTCAGTGTCTTCAGTTTACATTTTTTATCATTCATCAGATTCCTAATCTCCTTCAGTCCAGATGCTCCAGGGTCGTTCCCTCTGAGGTCCAGCTCTATCAGGAGTGATGAGTGCTTTGACTTCAGAGCTTTAACCAGAGCAGTGTATCCTTTCTCTGTTATATTACAGTCTGAAAGTCTGGAGGAGGAGTAGAAAGTTATCTTCAGGTAGGTTTGGGGAAATGTTCATAAAGCTAATTAGCTCATTAACTTGTTTGTGAGAATGTTCTTAATTTATCCCAGGAACATGAACACATTTGTAAATATTGTAAACCTGACTAGGCCTGTAACAGTGATTAAGTTATTGACTTATTGTACAATATTAATCGTTTATTTTGCTGACCTTGATACTGTCTATTGTGTTTTCATGTAAGTTTGTTTACAGAAGAATGGATGCCACCACATTTTATACATTCATGTTACTTCTGTTCTCTCGACTGCTCTAGGGCTGTCAATTAAAAATAGAACTTTAAAAATGTGTTGAATTTAAGATAAAAATTACAGTTAAAAACGTTGTGTGTTTCAATTTATGAAGTGTAGCAAGCAGTAGCACTGATTTGAGTTAACACATACAGTTATTAATAATGTACTAACAATAAATATACAGTCATGTGAAAAAATTAGGACACCCCATGAAAACCTGTGTGTTTTTAACATATGGGCATTTGATTTTGGGGATGCTTTGCTGCAGAAGGACCTGGCCAGATCACCATCATAGAGTCCATTATGAATTTTGCATTGTATCAGAAGGTGCTTGAGGAACATGTAAGACCATCTGTCAATAAAATTGAAGCTAAAGTGGAAGTGGACCTTGCAACATCACAATGACCCAAAACATCCCAGTAAATCCACCAAGGACTGGCTGAAAAGTAAAAAATGGAGAATTCTGGAATGGCCAAGTCAAAGCCCAGATCTAAATCCTATTAAGCTCCTGTGGGGTGATTTGAAATGGTCTGTGCGTGCAAGAAACCCCCCAAACATCACACAGCTGAAAGAATTTTACATTGAGGAGTGGGGGAAACTTTGTTCCACTCCATGTCAGAAACTGGTAGACAAGAAATGTCTCATTGAGGTTATTTCAGCCAATGGGGGAAACACTAGCTATTAGGGCAGAGGGCGTTCTAACCTTTTCAGGTGAAATACTCATTTTTGTTGATTTCCTTTGTTTAAGAAAAGTGATATTTTGTTGTTGACATGCAATTACACCAATTTCATCTACAGGTACAAATTAAAACAAGATCAGAAATCGATGTGTTGACATTTCTTAATAAAGAACTGAATATTTAATGGGGTGTCCTAATTTTATCACATGACTGTATATAAAATGTGTGTCATACAGAACAATCAGTTTCTAGATACTAAATGTGTTATTTATATATGAACACTGACATGAGGCTGTGTCAAACATTATTTTCTAAACAAGTAGAGCATCAGATAAAAAACATGCTTTTGTGGTTTTCTCTTTTCCTTTTTAAATCTTAACATGTAGTGTTTTAGGTCATGTGACTATTCCAGCAAACTTTAAGTCATTTTCCACAGGAATTGATCATACTTATTTTCAGTTTATTTTGTTTCTTTGTGTATATTGCTATTCATGTCATTGTAATATCGTGGATAAACTGCATTTACATTGAGTTTTAGTTTGAGTTTGAGTGATGTCATTTCCATCTGTGGAATTGCCTAATTGTTTCCTGTCCTCACTCAGAACAGCTTTGGACATGAGTGCGGCAGATGGGTTCTGTAGTAAAGTACTGAAATGAAGCAGGTTAAGTTCAGATTTTGGTCAATATCTGTGGATGACATCTTTAATAAACTGCAGGTATGTCGTATTTCAACAATAATATCACCACTATATGATCGTATGTTTAAACTGATTTGTGAAGTTTAGACTGAAATGTAATTTTGTAAAGGGTTTTCAAAGTGTGATGCATGTAATATGTTAATATATTAAAGCTATGTGAATTTTACTGGTGTCCTAGAATGTATGTGTAATGTGGTACAGTGTAATGTGATGCATGTTTTGATGGAAATGAATAAAATGTGACACTAAAATTAAAGAGTTTTACTAGTAAACACTCAGAACAGCTTTAGACATGAGAGACAGAGACTGCAGAACTGAGGGTGTGTTGTGATTTGTAGTAATCCTTGTCCTGTCTTTAATAAACTGCAGACATTGCCCACCAAAGCCAGTGGTGTTGTGGGATTTCTTTGTGGTGTGAGACAAAGTACACTACAAACAAGTAGTAAATCATCTATGCTTAGAAACAGTGTAGAATTTGCTGACCACTGGTTTTAACTACACAACGAACAGGTCAACACAGTTCTACTGTTCATCACAAACATGATAAACATAGTGTTTATACTCTTCAGTGTATAGTTTATTCTCCCTTACAGAGACCCTCTTCACCTGTTACTACTCAGGAACAGAGGAAACAACAGCTTCATCACACACAAGCACACAATCTAATAAAAAGTCCATGTGACATTTTGTCCTGTGTTTCGTTGTTCCTCACGCTCCTCTACAATAATTACAACTTAATGCTCCTGTTTACGTGATCAGTTCAGACTCTTAGACACAGAAAAAAAGAAGAGAACATCTTCCTTATTCAGAGGAGGAAGTGTAGAGCTGATTAAGTTGAAATGTTTATTACACTCACATGTGTAATGTACTGATTATGTGTCAGTCACTGCAGATAGGTGATTATCAGTTCAGTACAGAGACAATGTATGTTACTGTTAGAAGACTTGTCTTGTGCTTTGTTTTCTGGTTTAAACCCCGATATAAAGCACTGAGAATGAAATGAAATCCACTTCCCAGTAGAGCAAAGCACCTCACTGCTATAACTACTGTATACCTCTCACTACTTGTTCCTAATCCCACATCCTCCTCATCACCAGAGTTCAAATAAATCTTTATTTAATCTTTATTACTGATAATAAATCTAATCTAGAGAGCAAGTTAGACACGTTAGTTAGACATTACTAGCTAGGACTGGGAAGAGCTTTGTTCTGGTTAGTGATTTTTATTAGAAAGCTGTTTCATCACATCACTGAGTTACTCACCGCAGTTTCTCCAGTTTACACTCGTGTTTCTTCAGTAGATCACAGAGCTTCTCCACTCCTGAGTCTCCCAGTTCACACTCACTCAGATCCAGCTCTCTGATGTGTGATGGATTTGTACAGAGAGCTGAAGACAAATCAGTACAGGATTTCCCTCTTACACTGTTACATAGTCTGCAGAGGGAGATAATTAGAGTATTATTAAAATGAAATATAAATGTATAATGTGTGTGTTCTGTTTAAGTCTGAGAAAAAATATAAATTTATAATGAAATCTATAATTCAGTAAAACATACAAAAATTTAAAGGAATATTTTCTGAACCCACTGCATATACCTAATACACAGTAGTGTTATAATAACTGTTGGATACTACTATTAATAACCTTTTTTTGTTAATAATAATAATAATAATAATAAATTATTATTATTATACATATCCACATAATGCATATTCAGAAAGTATTTCTAAATCAGTTATAAAGGATTGAAGAATATTAAACTGCTAAAAGATTATTAGTGTTATAATAAAACTGGACTATTTATAGACGTATTTTCGACTATTTATAGACATTTTGGACTATTTGTAGACGTATTATGGTTGTTATTATGGCTTTGTTTTTACAGCGTAACTGATTGGGAGGAACGTGATGCAGTTGGCCGCTTGCCCAGTACCTGGCGCTGATGGGAGGAGCCAAGTCATACGAACGCCCCCCCGGAAGATTAACCAGAAGAAGAGTCAGGCAATAAAAGCGAGAAAGTGACGGCACATCGGGCGCAAATTTTTTCTACTTTTGTGTGCAATCGCGTTTTGTATTTGAGTATATGGTGATGCGGGGGGTGGGGGCTTGGGCGTGGCTTGAGCCACTGCCCGTTTGCCTTTATAGACCGAGGTGCCCTTAAGCCCAGTTCACACTACAGGATTTTAAGACCGATTTGCAAATTAACGAGCTTGCCGACAGATCGGTCTGTGATCGTGGGAAAATCAGCGGGTGATCAGCGCTTGGCAATCTTTATGTGTGATCTACTCAACGACGCATCAAAGAGACTCACTGACACCTCGCAGACAAAATCCAGATTTGTCATGTTAAATATCTGGGACGGTCGGCGCGACTCCACATCACGTGGTGTCAATTGTAGCTACGACCTCCAGCCAATGAGAGAGCAAGTCAACAGAGTTGAGGTCACCAGAAGAAAAGCAGCAGCAGCAGCAACATGGCTTCAAAAATGGTGTGGACACAACATTTATTTTAATAAATTAACATTTATCTAGAGCGAGACTCCTGCCGACGTCCATTTTCAAAACAAACCTCTACCGAAAGTCTCGCGTCATTTCCGGATCCACCTGTTGTGTGTGGTTTCGTGACAAAACGTGGTTTGGGGACGGCGTTGGGGCGTCGAGTGACAAGAGTTGTTGTCAGATGGTGTGGTGTGCGACGCCCTCTTGTGGATCATTTACGAAGCATCACGTAGTGTGAACACCACAAGGACAAAAAGACATACAGTGAAGTCATGTAGTCTGAACAGCAAAGTGATCTGCTGACGGTTAAAGTCTTGTGGTGTGACCAGGCCTTTAGAGAACGTTAAAGATTTTCCGACTCCACTCCAGGTTTTACTTTTCTCTCTCGCCCCCAGCAGCCGCAGTCTCTCCCAGTCACTCCGCACTCCACTCCGGGTTTTACAATTCTCTCTCACCCCCAGCAGCCGCAGTCTCTCCCAGTCTCTCCGCTCCGGGTTTTACTTTTCTCTCTCGCCCCCAGCAGCCGCAGTCTCTCCCAGTCACTCCGCACTCCACTCCGGGTTTTACTTTTCTCGCTCGCCCCCAGCAGCCGCAGTCTCTCCCAGTCACTCCGCACTCCACTCCGGGTTTTACTTTTCTCGCTCGCCCCCAGCAGCCGCAGTCTCTCCCAGTCACTCCACACTCCACTCCGGGTTTTACTTTTCTCGCTCGCCCCCAGCAGCCGCAGTCTCTCCCAGTCACTCCGCACTCCACTCCGGGTTTTACTTTTCTCTCTCGCCCCCAGCAGCCGCAGTCTCTCCCAGTCACTCCACTCCGGGTTTTACTTTTCTCTCTCGCCCCCAGCAGCCACAGTCTCTCCCAGTCTCTCCCAGTCACTCCACTCCGGGTTTTACTTTTCTCTCTCACCCCCAGCAGCCACAGTCTCTCCCAGTCTCTCCCAGTCACTCCACTCCGCTATTTCTCACTCAGTACCGAGCGGTCAGTCACAGTCACTGGATTCGCCCAGTCCACAGGTATATAAAATACCAAAATAGTATTGTTTTAAAAGTATTATTTTGATACACTGTTTATAGTTCTGTTGGTAATGAATTGTTTTTGTTCTTGGTCTTTTGTTAGTGCAGTTAGTAACGGTGTTACGAAATATTCACGTCTTTAGAAGGTCCAATAAAATTATTATTGGACGCGATCTGATTTAATATGAACATAAGCAACACCAAAGTTTGCCATTTATTGTACACTTTGCAGATGAATGACAATGCCTTCTCAAAAAAGAAGGCAGAGACAGAGAGAGAAAGAGAAGAGAAGCTGCTAAAGGCAGTGGAACCTTGTATAGCTGGTTTCAGACCTCCAGCAAGCCAGCAGGTCAATCATTTACCAAAACATTTAGCAAGCAATTTGTCACACTTTATTCACAACTCTTGTGAAGTATGGTTCTTCTAAAAATATATAATTTATCATTATAAATGTAATTATAAACGTGTTACATATAGCATAGCTGTGTGTGTTGTGTAGCAGTAAAGTAGTATCAGTAATAATGAAATTGCATTGATAATGCCTTCATTCAAGATGAGGCAGAGGGAGACTCAGAGAGTGAGGGAGAAAGGTTTTGCTGTGAAATTAAGAGATACTGAGAGACAAAGAAAAACTTGTAAAAAGTTCATGGTATTATCAGAGATGTGCATTCATAATTTATCATTAAAATGTCTATAATAAAGACAGAAAATGATTATTATAAAGTGCCTGGTGTCTTGTCTTTTATTTGGGTATTTTGTAACTGCCCTTTTTTTGTTTTGGGCCACTGCCCGTTAAAATGTCTGTGCATGGCCCTGATATGGTGTATTGAAGTGTATGTACAGCTGTGTGTGTTTGTGTAGTGTTGTGCTGACGGGGCTCGGACAGGTAAGAAAGAGCGCACTCATACACGGTGCAACACGTAGGACGTCATTCTGTCTAGACACCTTAGGAAAGGGGCGGGGCCACCCCCTGTATTTAACTTTGAGAGGAAAGCACAGTGTAGGCAGGTTTTTGGTTTCACTTTTGTTTGTAGTCCAGCATGTATTAAAAAAGCGGCATTAGGGAAGAATCATTTTGTTTTACTTGGTTTGTTTTCTTTAGCACCGCCGTTGTCCAGCCCTGTGTTTGGCTTGTTTGTGAAATTTGTAAATATTGTAAATACATGTGTTTTCTGTTGTACAGCACAGTAAAATGAACTAAGCACTACCTGTTGTGTAGAGAAACATTTTTGTATCAGTTTACACTGTTTATCATTGTTTAGACCCGGTTGGTCTCTTTCACCCACTGTCAGCTTGATAAACCACCCACTGCTGACCCTGAGTCTTCCCTAGGCCTACCTTGGGGTCATAACAGTAGATTAATAGCTTTAAAATGTAAAGGTTCATTTCTCACTTTAGTGTCTGCAGTTTACATTCAGGATTCTTCAGGAAATCACACAGATTTCTCAGTCCAGACTCTCCTGGTTTAGTCCTGTTCAGATTCAGATCTCTCAGGTGTGAAGGGTTTAAAACCAGAGCAGAAATCACATGTGAACAGTCTTCATCTGTCATACTGTCTCCTTTATACAACCTGGAGAGAGAGAGAGAGAGAGAGAGAGAGAGGTGGTCAGTTCATAACACATGTGAAGAAGACAAACAGCACATGAGCCCTATTCACTGGATTAATTTATCAGGGAAATCTTTTTTTTTCCCCTCAATGATAAAACTCTTGTATCTGGACAGTAAACTGACCACAGGAGGAGTAAGTTTCTAGATGGTTGTATTATCTATGTAAACAGATATTTGCATCACTCAGTTATATGATCACACTGTATTCAAAACATGGTGTCCAAGCGGTCAGTGAGGTGCTGAAGTACAGAAAAGACACTGACTCTTGACAACAATTTGAAAATACAATAAAATAATAATTACAAAGTGTATGAGACGCGTCTATTTGTGTTTGGTGACTCGGACAGTGTTTAATATCTGTGGGAGGGTCAGTGATACACACACTGTGGATGTAATTATAACTGATCATACTCCAAGGCCCCGCCCACACACAGTATGTACAGATTTTTTATTGTGTATTTTTTCTCTGAACGTTGGTCTCCTGTCCACAAAAAAAAGGTTTTTGAAAGAAATTTACTTTAAAATAGAAAAAGAGAAACTTTGTTAACTCTCATCTTCAGTGAGGACTTTCTGGAAGAAGTGAAAGTGAAGTGTGATCATGTGACCCTCTGAGAGTGCAGACAGAAGGACACTCACACATGGAAGCTTTAATTCACAGCAGCTCACCTTCTCTTAATAAACACACACATGCTGAAGCTGGTCATTGTACTCTCTGTTAATGATCCACTCCACACACCAGATAATTACACTACTGCAGGAAAATAGAGATCTGTGTGTTTCTAGCTGTTTCTTACCTAAGTTTCTGCAGTCTGTAATGTGGATCCTGCAGCAGAGCTGAAAGCTGCTTCACTTTGACGTCTTCAGGTGTTTTGTTGTTCAGATCCAGCTCCGTGTGCAGTAAGGGGTTTTTACTGAACATTTTAGTAAGACACGTGTAGGCTTCCTCTGCATCAGGACTTTTCCACAACCTGTAGAGAAAAATGATATGGAGACGTTAATAACTGTGTACTGAGAGCAATAAGGAGCTGATGGTGATGTGCTTTAGCTTCAGTTTCAGCTTCAGTTTCTGTTTTCAGTGAGTTTCCTTATCCTTTATCCAGCTATATCTGTTACAGAATCAGTGCACATTCATCCTCATGTCTTAATAAAATGGATAATTATCAGTCTTTACTGTTACTATTTATAACTGTTCATGAAAAAACTCTATCCAGAAATGTTTCCTGATTCATCAGAAAACTGAACATTACAATGTGACATAGTGACATCAGATCATTCAAATTAAACCATTAAGCAGAATGAAGTCATTTTCAAAACCTCAAATACTAAAGTGGTAGAAAGATAAAGTTCTTTCATTTCTCCTCACCTCAGTGTGTTCAGTGTACAGTCTGGATCCTGTAGTAAATCAGTGAGCAGCTTCACTCCTGATGCTCCAGGGTCGTTCCCTCTGAGATCCAGCTCTATCAGGTGAGATGATTTCAGAGCTTCAGCCAGAGCAGTGTATCCTTCCTCTTTGATATTATTGTCCATTAGACTGAAAAAATAAAATGAATTTTGCTTTCATAATATTCCAAATGTCATACATATGATTTTTTGCAGTAAGACATTGTATACAAATTGTAAATTGAGTCTTTTTTTCACTGTTATTAATTTTATTTATATTAAACCTAGATTTTCACTGAATAAAGCCTGTACAACTTATTTGGTTGCAAAGTATTACAATAATAAGATCATTTCTAAACTGCTCATGACATTTAAAATCCACAGGCACAAAAAAATATTTTAAATGAAAACAGTGTATATTTTACGGCTCTATCAGAGCGTCTGGATTATGAATGAAGTGTGTATTAAACGTTACCTCAGAGTGTCCAGTTTACAGAGTTTATTCTTCAGTTCCTCAGAGAGCAGCTTCACTCCTGAATCCTGAATCCTGTTCTTACTCAGATTCAGCTCCTTCAGGGTGGAGTGTTCTGATCTGAGAGCTGTGAGCAGAGCTGAACATCCTTTCTCTGTCAGATTACACTCACTGAGCCTGAAAGCACAATTAATCACAGGGGTTTTCTTTAGCACTTCTGTATGCAGAGGGACGTCTTTTCTCCTCAAACTACTCATTACTACTGAAAAAGACTGAAAACTAGATGAATGATTGATGATCTAAAGACAAACCATTCAGCATTAACATCACTAACTGAAGTTTACAGATTAATATAGAATTCAGTTCCTTACTGAAGTGTTTCAGGTCTGCAGTGTGGATCCTTCAGTAGATCCTTCAGTAAAACAGAGAGCTGCTCTACTCCTGAGTCTCCTTTTATTTTCCCACTCAGATTCAGATCCGTCTGCAGTATCGGGTTTATACCCAGAACTTCAGTCAGATGATCAGAAGCTTTCTGTGCATCAGGACTTTTCAACACCCTGTAGAGAGAAAGAACAGAGAAACACTAACATTAATTATATTTACAGCAATGTGGTGCTAGTTTAAAACTAGTTCTAAACATTAACACTCTTACTTCAATATAATTCTTACTTTAAATTTCTTTCTTTATTTATTACTTTATAAAATTGAGGATAAAATTATAAAACATTGTAAAGTGTGACCAAAAGGTCACAGTGCACTATACAGTAATGCAAACAATAAAACTATATTAATTACCCAGAATTAAGGCTGTATTTTACATGTACTAGGAAAAGCTGTAGTTATATGTTGTATGGTGTCTATGTAGCACCAGGGTCCTGGAGAAATGTTTAATTTCATTATGTACTGCATCAGCTACATGTGGATGAAATGACAATAAAGCTTCTTGACTTGATTCTCTCACCTCAGTGTCTTCAGTTTACATTTTTTATCATTCATCAGATTCCTAAGCTCCTTCAGTCCAGATGCTCCAGGGTCGTTCCCTCTGAGGTCCAGCTCTGTCAGGAGTGATGAGTGGTTCGACTTCAGAGCTTTAATCAGAGCAGTGTATCCTTTCTCTGTTATATTACAGTCTGAAAGTCTGGAGAAGGAGACTTTATTTATTGTCCAAACAAAAGTATTTATTGTGACAGACCTACACCTGATACTTGTTACTATCACTGTTCTACCTCACAAAGGCTAATAATTTCAGTACAAAGTACTGACCCAGTTGCATGAATGAAGGTCATTCCAGCAGTTAGCCAGGCACATTAATTAGTCCAGTTAGCCAAATGACGACTTCATATTTAAGCTAACATCACTCAAATAAAAACATGTGGAAAGAGAGATGACGTTGATTGTGCAGCAGCAGTGTAGCTGGTGTTCTAATGCTGAGTGATCACATATACACCAACTGACCATTTCTGTGACACTGAGCAGTGGTGTGTCCAGGATTTTAGTCTTTTATTATTTTATTCACTCCTTTGTGCATAATAATGAAACACAGTAGTATCTGTAATACCTTCATATTGTCTCCAAATAATACATTATATGTAGTAAAATTGTGTTTAATGTCATCCTCAAAGAACAACTTGCTTTACAAGATTTGATTTTAATGTTTGATTTTTCCTCATAGTTTTCCTGAAACTGTTTCCTTCTATTATAATAGAATTTTTTTGATTACTTCTAATACAATGTATTTTTTTTTATAAATGATAAAGGCTTTTGAGGAAAACTGTCAAAACAGGGTCACATGTAACATACATTCTTCGTTAATCTGTTCTTTAATGAATAAGATTTATTATTATTGGGAAATTTACCAGTGAATCTATTTCTGACTAATTTAGCCCTACATGCTACATATAAACTTACTGAGAAGTACAAATGTCATTGATTTAGTAAAATGTGTACTATTAAATAACTTACAGAAGCTTCTGGAGTCTACAGGATGAATTCTTTAGTAGAGTAGAGATCTGAATCCCTCCTGAATTTCCCAGTGTGTTCTCACTCAGGTCCAGTTCTGTCAGGTGTGAAGGGTTTGAAGTAAGAGCTGATATCAGATCAGTACAGCCTCTGTGTGTAATACTGCTCTTATTCAGCCTGCAGACAGAGAACACAGCTTTAAACAACCCACAAGATCAACCATCAAAAATTATTTCAAGGTATAAGACATAATGGAGTGATAATTTGTACAGTGGACTATCTTTAAAGCAGAGGTCTTCAACCTGTTTTTTGTCTGAGAACTACTACAAAATTAAGATGGCCAAGGGATACCCATGTTACATGATTAGTAAAATGTATTTATATAAATATATACTATAAAAATAAATATTGCCATGAACCATACCAGCTGAATAAGCTATTTTTGTGTGAACTCAGTTGTTATTATTGTCAAATTTTGTTCATTTACATCAATCCGTTATTTATCAGCCAATTGTTACTTAAATGTCCTATGACACTTAGCCTGATGGCAAGGTGATACTCATTTTAAAGCAGAGATTTGAAATTGGACTTTATGTGATTAAATAATAGTATTTTTATGTCACTGACATGCATGTGCAATGGGAAATATTAAACAGTACTTTACACCATGCATTTATATCTACAGCACATTCCTCCTGCATCTTCCTGCAGCAGGATACATTTTTTCACTGCTTTTACTTTAGCAGCATCGTAGCTTTATTCCTAACGCTGTCGAATTCCCAACAGCTTCCAAGTTAAAAGCCGTGTTTTATTTATCCTTTTTCCAAACTACTTTACTTTCTGCTTATAGATTTAAGTTAACACTTCCAACCACATGATGCATATGTGCGGAGGAGTATGATTTGTCTGGGGAGTTAGATTTCTACCAGAATAAACCACCAGAAAGGGGTGGGGTTTAGTGAGTCAATTTGATTTTATCAGTTTGTACATATTTTATAAACCTTTCGGCGAGCGACTCAGAAATGGGTGATGCGTTGGAGACCCCTACTTTTAAGATTTAACATGAACAGGAAAAAGCACCAGGTGAGGAATCAGACCACACACCTGAGTTTCTCAGTTCTACACTGTGGATCCTTCAGTAGAACAGAGAGCTGCTTCACTCCTGAGTCTCCAGATATTTTCCCACTCAGATCCAGTTCTCTCTGCAGTAAGGGGTTTGAACCCAGAACTTTAGTCAGATAATCACAGGCCTCTTCTGCTTCAGGACTCAAAATTCTGAAGAGAGAAAACACATAATAACACATGATAATGATACCAGAGCTCTGAGTCTGGAGGTTTTTCCCTCACAAGATTCTGTTTTTAAATAATGTGAACCAGCACAGACATGACAGCATTCAAGATCTGTCTCATGTATACAAACTTCACACACTTTCATAGCAAATGAGGTGAGGTGGTTTTGGAAACCTGGTCAGGTGCCAGTGACTGAATTTTCTTTACAGTAACATACTTTGATCTTCCTTCAGCATAAACAATTTGGTAATTATTTTATTTGTTACTTTCTAATCTTGATCTTGTCAAAAGAGTGAGTGTGGTCAGTCACCATTTAACCTTCATTCATGACTTACTCATAATTTTGTTTTGTTGTATTTTATTAAACTCCGTATTTACTTTACTGCCTTCACACTGTAGATTTCAGAATGTTGTACTGTATATTATATTTGTTCAGGTGAAGGGTTTTCCCAGAGCATATCAGTAAAATGATCAGACTGAACAGAAATCATTCTCTTTATTGTTTAGAGTTTAAATCCCAAGTCCAAGTGACCAAACTCTGCATGCACAAGTGGTTTCCTCCGAGTGTGTCTCTGGTGTCTGGGTGGGAGCCGTCGTCTAACAGGTGAGACCTAACTGGACGGTGGGATTTGGCTGTAATTAATTTATGATGAAACATCTTTGTTATGTAGAAAATATAAAAAACTCACCTCACAATCAATTTAGAGTCTGAATTCTCTAGAAAATATCTAAAAATGTTCCAGTCTGACATCCTGTTGTTTCCTCTGAGCTCCAGCTCTATCAGAGATGATGAGGAGTTTGATTCCAGAGCTTTAGCCAGATCACCACATTGTGTTTGTGTGAGACTACAGTTATTTAGTCTGAAAGAAAATGTTAATAAAGGACATTTCACAGTGAGACAGAGACATGACAGTGACAGTACAGCATCACTGAAGGGTTTGGGATTAATAGTCATTTCAGTTCAGGACAGTAGACAAGTTTTTTTAATTTAAAACAATTCAAAAGGGTTTTTATTTTCTATTGTAAATTCACTGCTATAGAAATTTCTTCATTCATTTTATACCCTATTAGTTTTTTTTTTCAACAAAGATTAAAAATAATTGACCTCAGTGTCTCCAGAGTGCAGTTTGAGTTCTGCAGTAGATCAGAGATCTGCTTCATTCCTGTGTCTCCAGTTGTATTGTGACTCAGGTCCAGCTCCTTGAGGTGTGAGGGATTTGTTCTTAGAGCTGATACAACAGCAGTACAGTCATCTTCAGAGAGACTGCAATTACACAACCTACAGAGAGAGAGAGAGAGAGAGAGAGAGAGACAGAGAGAGAGAGAGAGAGAGAGAGAGAGAGTGAGAGGGGAGAGAGAGAGAGTGAGAGGGGAGAGAGAGAGAGTGAGAGGGGAGAGAGAGAGAGAGAGAGGGAGAGAGAGAGAGAGAGAGAGAGAGAGGGAGAGAGAGAGAGAGAGAGAGAGAGAGAGAGAGAGGGAGAGAGAGAGAGAGAGGGGAGAGAGAGAGAGTGAGAGGGGAGAGAGAGAGAGAGAGAGGGGAGAGAGAGAGAGAGAGAGAGAGAACAGACTGAGCATGTTACTTTTGAATAATTTCAGAATAATTTTTCTTTACTTAATTTACTTTATGGGTGGTATTTCTGCTGTAGTATATAATCATCTCATGGTTCCATACTCTGCTGTAATGGCGCCCCTGGGCACTTCCCCTCCTAACTGCCAGAGGGAGCCATCATCAGGGTTTTAAGACACTTCCAGGTCATCATTGCACTGCTTGTCTCTTAGCCAGTTTAAATTCAGCCCGGCACACTATGCAAAGATTTGTCATCTCTGTCTGCATTACCAAGCGTTTTGTACCATTGTTGTATTGCTCATTTCACTGACTTTTTGCCCTGTTTTCCAGTGTATCTCTTGGATTTATGTTTTAGATTTGTTTGCTCCATGTATTTGTCATTTAGGTTTTTTTATTATTGCCTGTTCTTTGA
>NC_080713.1:30231198-30276198 GCF_019097595.1 Hemibagrus wyckioides
CTGAAGTACTCCACCTTTTGTACGTCATTGAAGCCACGCACCTCTGTGATCCGGTCCACATGTTCAGCAGGGATCTTAGCAGCTGCTGCTGGTCGAGTGGTTATCCAGATGAGAGCAGATGGAAGCAGATTTCCTTCAATGAGGTTTGTCATTATAGTGTCCAGTGAGGCTGGCATTGATGCATCAGTCCACTTCTGGTTTTCATGGAATGTTAGAGGAAGTCGACACTCATCCAGGCCATCAAAGATGAACATGACTTTATACCTGTCTGTGAATCTCATTCCTTTTGTTTCTGGAAAAAATTGATAGATGACGTCCCTCAAGCTGCATTTTTCATTTTCTTTCAGGTTCAGTTCTCTGAAAGGCAGTGGAAATATGAACTTGATGTCCTGATATTCTTTCCCTTCAGCCCAGTCTAGAACAAACTTCTGCACACAGATGGATTTTCCGATACCAGCGACCCCCTGTGTCACCACAGTTCTGATGGGTTTTTCTTCTCCAGGTGATGGTGTGAGCATGTTCTTGCATTCAATTTGTTCCTCTTGTTCCATTTGATTTGCTTCAGCTTTCACACTAGTTTTTTGCTTTTCAATTTGTCTCACTTCATGTTGTTCATTCATTTGTTGAACTCCACCTTCAGTGATGTACAGATCTGTGTAGATCTTGTTGAGAATGTTGGACTCTCCTTGATTTGCAATTCCTTCACAAACGTGTTGAAACTTCTTACACAGGTTTGATTTAAGTGCACGCTGCTGAACTCCTATTAGTGCATCTAATTATAGAATTATGAATAAAACTGTTATAAAACAGAATAAACACAAAAAATATAAGAAAGAGAATTGCTAAATAACTATGAAACATTATAGACATGACACCGCTACATCACTAAATTGTTAAGAAAATACAGAGAGTGTGGACCATTACAGAAACTATTCAAATGACTATTTGGAAATCTGCATGTAGGTAGATTAGTGGTTAAAGTGTTGGAATAGAAAGTTGTGAGTTTGAATTCCAAGTCCACCAAGCTGCCACTGCTGGACCCCTGAGCAAGGCCCTTAACCCTTATTTACTCAGTTGAATAAAAATGAGATAAATTGTCACTCTGGATAAGGGTATATGCCAAATGCTGTAAATGTAAATCATGCGCATGTCTTCTGTTGATCTCTTACCTTGGAGTGCATCAGCAAGATCATTGTGTTCCATCAACTTTAGAAAGTTCAATGCCATATGAAGAGCTGCTTCTTTAATACTCCGCAGATCATCCTTCACATCTTCGTAATATTTTGTGTTTTCTTTTCTTAGAAGTTTCTTAAACATCTCCAGCTCATGTTTTATAAATGCAATCATTTTATTCTCCAGATCCTTCACAAAACACACAGAGGGAATGCAAGAAAAATGTAAAATGCAGAATGACTTTGTAATAACCATGATATTATTTTGTCATGATTAAAATTTCACTCTTCATCCATAACCAGAGAGAGACACATTACAAAATAGAGTAACACTCAAAATGCATTTTGGCAATTGTGTACAAAGACAGAGAGCCATAAAAAAATATTTTTTTTATCCGATGGTCATTTAGGGATTTGGATATGACAAGCCTTTCTAAACAAGAGGTATTATTTATTAAAGCATGCATAGAACAGAATCAAAATTCACCTGTACACACTGAAACATCATTGGTATGAAGTGGTATTAATTATTGGTAATAATTGGTATTTATCACTCATCTGTACATACAGCTGTATTATTATTTTACAATTAGATTGTCAAATACACTAAAAATAACTGCATTCTATATCTCTTCAGTTACATTTACATTTACATTTACTCTGTGATGGCATGAATATTTCTTATATTTTGCTCTTTTTTTGCTGGTTTTGGAAATGCAATTTATTCATTTCAGAGGGTGACTGATCTACCAGTCAAAAGTGTCCCAGTGATTTTGTGCCTTTATTCATTACTATGACTTATTTAATATCACTTGTAATGAACATTCTGTAATAAACAAACAAATTTGCAGTGACATTGCAGGAAACATTACTAAAGAAAATGTAAATCTTACCGTAAAGATGTTGTGAAGGAAGTCTGTAATCTTCTTATCTAATTTGAGACTTCTTACAAATGTTTTCTCAGGGTCATCTCTGCAGAGAAATCATTTATTTTATGATCCATAGCTTAAATTAGACTAATAAATATCAAAATGAAATGAGAAATAAATGTTATACCTTCCCTTACAGTTTCATAAATTTTTCATTCCAGAACCCACTTAAACAAGTACAATCAAGCTCAAGACCCACCATAATACCCGCCAAATATGGGGAAAAAGGCATCCTGATTTAGTAGTGAGCTTTATTCTTTATTTCCCTTGACATATGAATGATATATACAATTGATTGCAATACCAAAAGGGTTTTAAGAAACAGAAAGATATGATAAGCAGTGGCAGCTGGTGTTTTATTTATTTATTTATTTATTTGTTTATTTTTTGTGGGGGGGGGTGCTTTAAAAAGTCTCTATATTAGCACTGTTCAATAGGTCACAGACTTAGGATACCATCAGAATTTTTTTTTTTTTAAATGTGTCACAAGGCCTGAACACCAGAGGGAGCCATCGCCAGAATATTAACCGTTTCTGCCCACTTCCGGTCCAGAGGCGTATATAAGCAGCATGCTATCTCAGCCACATTGCGAAGCATTGTTTCCTCTAGCGTTACTTGCCAAGCCTTGATTAAGTCATTGTCTAGTTACCTTGTGCATGACCCTGCCTGTTTGCTTTTGACTACGATTTTTGGATTTGTGTTTTGGTTTTGATTCTCAGTGTTGCTTTCTGGTTTTGACCCTATTTCTTCGTGACCTCGACTAAGATTTTGCCTTCTGTCCTTTATAATATCTGCGCATGGATTCTAATACTCCTACGTCTGATGAGACGTTACAGAATGCTTCGCCAGAGATGAGTCCAGCAGATATGCAAGCGGCGCTATGGCGACAGCGAGTCCTCATCCAAGCTTATCAGGCGGAGGTAGACGCACTGAAAGCCGCAAACCAACAGCTCCAGCAACATCCACCGGATCAAGCGGCAGCCGCAGCTCCAGCGCACAACGTTCACAGCGAACTTCCTCGTTTTGCTCTACCGGAGAAGTTCGACGGATCCGCCGATCACTGCCGGGGTTTCCTCCGTCAATGCGATAATTAGTTTGCTCACCAACCTGAGGCATGCAGCAATGAGAGAACCAGGTGCGCGTTCATATTATCCCTGCTAACCGGCAGAGCGCTAGATTGGGCAGCAGCAGTTTGAGACTCCGACCCTCAAGTCAAATCGTCTGCGGATTACTTCGCTAATTTGATCAAGGAGGTGTTCGAATACCCGGCTGGAGGCAAGGATGTTTCCGTACAGCTGCTGGAATTGCGCCAGGGGGTGGACACAGCCGCGGATTATGACATAAAATTCCGCACGTTGGCAGCTCAGTCGGGATGGAATGCGACAGCTCTCATAGCAGTGTTCCGCGAGTTACTCAACCCGGAATTACAAGCTGAAATGGCATGCCGCGACACCAACGTTATGCTGTCACAGTACATTTCCACAGCCATCCGTCTGGATAACCTGCGCCGCCAACATCGACCTACAGCCACTACCTCACGCCCCATGCCGCGTCGTATGATGGATGATGGTTCAACAATGATGGTTCAACAATACACAGAGGATTTTTCTGAACCCATGCAACTGGGAAGGGCTCAGGTTACAGCGGAGGAGCGTGAACGGCGCACCAAACTCAACCTCTGCTTCTACTGCGGGAAACCCGGTCACAGAGTGCTCCGATGTCCCGAAAAACCATCTACGTCACAGGTAGAGACCATAGTACATTTATCCAAAGTTTCTCTTCCGGCATACCTGTTCCTTGCTCATTCTCAGTTTTTTGTCACAGCATTAATTGATTCGGGCTCGGCGGTCAACCTCATGGACGAAACTCTGGTACACGATCTCCACATCCCCACGATCCCATGCATACCCCCTCTCAGAGTGACCGCCATCAACGATCAGCCCATTGGAGGGGGTCTCATTTCTCACCAAACACAACCCCTTGACCTCCAACTCGGATTATTCCATCATGAACGATTATCGTTCTTTGTCATCTCTTCCCCGTCCAACCCCATAGTGCTGGGCCTTCCCTGGCTGCAACTTCACGACCCAGACATATCCTGGAAGGACGGTGACATCCGAAGGTGGGTCCCTTTCTGCATAAAGAACTGTTTTCTGAATCATACTCCTCATCCATGCCTCGTTACGTCCATAGAAAGCCCAGTTTCGTCCAGTCTAATTTCTCTCCCTCCTGAATACTACGACCTAAGGAAGGTTTTCAGTAAGGAAAAGGTGACCAGGCTCCCACTGCATAGACCATGGGATTGCACCATAGAACTCCTCCCCAACACCGTACCACCCAAGAATCGAGTTTGCCCTCTCTCCATCCTGGAAAAAAAGGCTATGGAGGACTACATCGAAGAGGCCCTCGCTGCAGGTTATATCCGGCCCTCTACATCACCGGCTGCGGCGGGCTTCTTCTTTGTGGAAAAGAAGGATGGAGGGCTCCGGCCATGCATTGACTATCGCGGTTTGAACGCTATCACAGTGCCATACCCCAATCCTCTCCCTTTAGTTCCAGCCACCCTCGAACAGCTACAAGGAGCCAAAGTGTTCACTAAACTCGATCTACGCAGTGCCTACAATCTGATCAGGATAAGAGAGGGAGATGAATGGAAGACTGCTTTTCACACCACGAATGGACACTATGAGTACTTAGTCATGCCTTATGGACTCACTAATGCCCCTGCGGTGTTTCAATCCATGATAAATGAAGTATTCAGGGACATGCTCCACAGTCACGTAATAGCTTACATTGACGACATTCTGATTTACTCATCTAACTTGAAACAACATATTTCCCACGTTCGAGCCATCCTCCACCGCCTTGCAGCCCACAACCTCTTCGTGAAGTTGGAAAAGTGTGAGTTCCACTGCTCCTCCATCACGTTTCTGGGTTACGTGGTTTCTCAAAAGGGAGTGGAGATGGACCAGTCCAAGGTATCAGCGATCACGTTCTGGCCTGAGCCCACCAGTGTTAAAGGCCTACAGCGATTCCTGAGGTTTGCAAACTTTTATCGCCGTTTCATTCGGAACTATAGCACCATAGCCAGTCCTCTAACCTCGTTATTAAAGGGAAAACCACAGAAACTAAGGTGGACTGATCAAGCCAGAACAGCCTTCGATAAGCTCAAGCACAGCTTCTCCTCTGCCCCCATACTCCGGCACCCACGACCGGATTTACCTTTTACAGTGGAGGTGGACGCCTCGAACAGCGGGGTAGGGGTGGTACTCTCTCAACACCAGCCAGAGTCTGGCAAACTACACCCATGCGCCTTCTACTCCCATAAATTAACATCGGCGGAATTGAATTATGACGTGGGCAACAAGGAACTTCTAGCTATGAAGGCTGCTCTGGAAGAGTGGAGACATTGGTTGGAGGGGGCAACTCACCCGTTCCTCATTCTCACTGATCACCGTAACCTTGCGTATCTTCGAGAAGCAAAACGCCTTAACTCACGCCAAGCCAGGTGGGCATTGTTTTTCTCATGTTTCAAGTTCACGGTCACCTATCGTCCTGGCTCCAAGAACGGGAAAGCAGATGCACTCTCCAGAATTCATGAGGTCATCGAGTCACCCTCACACCCCGACACTATCCTCCCATCATCTGTTCTGGTAGCCCCCATACGTTGGGACATCATGAGAGAAATCGAACAGGCCTACACCTCAGAGGCACCACCCCCAAATTGTCCACCCTCCAAGCGTTATGTGCCCACTGCGCTCCGTCTTAGACTGATTAGGTGGACCCACGAAAGCCCCAGCACAGGCCACCCAGGCATCCATCGTACGGCCCAATTGCTGCGTCAGACCTTTTGGTGGCCTTCTCTAAACCAGGATGTGGGGAAGTTTGTACGCTCATGCTCAGTCTGCGCCCAGTCTCAGACCGAACGCCATTTGCCTGAAGGCTTGTTGGAACAACTACCCGTCCCACACCGTCCCTGGTCTCACATCTCCATCGACTTTCTCACTGACCTCCCCGACTCGCAAGGCTTCACGACGATCATGGTCGTCATTGACCGGTTCTCCAAGGCTTGCAAATTGGTCCCCATGAAAGGCTTACCCACGTCTATGGAAACCGCCTTAGCCATCTTTCACAACGTGTTCAATTTTGCGCTCCCTGAGGACATAGTGTCGGACCGAGGCACGCAGTTTACCTCCAGGGTCTGGCAGGAGTTTTGTAAACAGTTGAGGATTAAAGTCAGTCTGAGCTCAGGATACCATCCCCAATCTAACGGTCAAGCCGAACGTCTGAATCAAGAGCTGGGAAGGTTCCTGAGGGTATACTGCAGCAAGGAACAGCACAGATGGAGTGAATTCCTCCCGTGGGCCGAATATGCCCAGAACTCCTTAACCCATTCCTCTACGGGGCTGACGCCGTTCCAATGTGTATTTGGCTATCAGCCACCATTGTTCCCGTGGTCCAAAGAGCCCTCCGACATCCCCGCGGTTGATGAGTGGTCCAAGCGAAGCCAAGAGACCTGGGAACGAGCCCATGTCCGCCTTCAACGGACAATATGTCAACAGGTTATTCAGGCCAATCGCCAACGTCAGCCCCACCCCACCTACCAGGTGGGTCAAAAGGTTTGGCTATCCACACGCAACCTGAAACTCAAACTGCCCTGCCGTAAGCTCAGCCCCAGATTCATCGGCCCCTTCAAAATTGTTCGCCAGGTTAATCCTGTCTCGTATCGCCTAGAACTGCCCGTCTCTTATCGCCTCGCACCCACGTTTCATGTGTCTCTGCTCAAGCCCTATCACGAACCACAAACTGCGGGCCCCACCGCCCATGAGCCACCCCCTCCCCTGGACATTGACGGCTCCCTCGCCTATCGGGTTCATACTATTCTTAACTCGCGTCGCCAGGGCAGCCACCTCCAATACTTGGTGGACTGGGAGGGATATGGCCCGGAGGAGCGCTGCTGGGTCAACACACACGACATCCTGGACCCTGCGCTCATAGAGGAGTTTCACCAGAACTTTCCCCACAGACCCGCTCCTCGCCTGAGGGGGCGCCCTCGACATCGAACACCCGGAGGTGTTCCTAGACGGGGGGGTTCTGTCACAAGGCCTGAACACCAGAGGGAGCCATCGCCCAAATATTAACCGTTTCTGCCCACTTCTGGTCCAGAGGCGTATATAAGCAGCATGCTATCTCAGCCATGTTGTGAAGCATTGTTTCCTCTAGCGTTACTTGCCAAGCCTTGATTAAGTCATTGTCTAGTTACCTTGTGTATGACCCTGCCTGTTTGCTTTTGACTACGATTTTTGGATTTGTGTTTTGGTTTTGATTCTCAGTGTTGCTTTCTGGTTTTGACCCTATTTCTTCGTGACCTCGACTAAGATTTTGCCTTCTGTCCTTTATAATATCTGCGCATGGATTCTAATACTCCTACGTCTGACGAGACGTTACAAAATGTATATACAACATATAACAATACATAACAACAAGGAAAAATAAGAGCTAGTTTAAGTAATGTATAATCAAACTGTTAGTAATGTAGGATTGTAAATAACTATGTATCAGGTGATTATGTATCATTACTACAAAGATAGAATTTGAGTTCAATGTGGGTTTATTATCAGTAATGAAGTATTAAAAAAAAATGCACACACACACACACACATACACACACACATACACACACACACACACACGATAGAAAGTTGCCTAATCACAGGCCAGTGGCAGTCCTTTCTTTCTGGCTTTTTCTCAGTGACCTTCTGGTCTTCTGAAAACATGGCAAATGCATTCAGTAAGAAGTGCTGGAAAAGTACCAAGTGGAAGCTTAATCGCGATCATCTGACCATTGCTGAATTTTTAAATTGGGTCTGGGCCAAGCTCCTTGATTCTTTTTTTTTTATTATTTATCCGAATGCAGTGTGAAAGGGTATTTTTGTAAAGATATTAACGAATTTTCTTTCATTTTGAGATATTTGGCTTGCTTCCACATTACCCAGTACCTGTGCATTAACTGACAATCTGCTGAGCAGTAATGAGACTTGTTGAGAATGGTCCAATCACACGAGGCTAAATATATAAAAACAATACTGATTTGCTAACAACAAAAGTGGGTGGGTCCAGGGCGCAGAGTGCTGCACCCCACGGAAAATTTGAAACAAGCCAATCAGAGCTCTGCCTCAAGTCACATGCTTTTATAAGTTTACCGAGCTACATACACACTCGTTTGTCCGGCACCCCATGCACACACACATGACAAAATACAGTTTTTATTGTTTTTATTTTAAATAAGTAGTAATATGACTAACAAGGAATAGTACACCTAAACCATTTTGATTTTATTATTAAAATATATAATTATTGTTAACAAGTTAAAGTAGCATTCTACCTCCCCCCCAGTGCCCCCTATTGACCAGCCGCCACTGATGATAACAATTCAAATGTCAAAACAGCAGTCTAATGGTTGTTAAGATTATAAGAGTATTATAACTGACTACTATTTATCTACAAAGACATGCAATACAAATTTCAAGAACTGAAAAACTGTATTTAAAAACTACTTCAAGCTTAAGAGTAAGCAAGGGAAATTTATAAGTGATTATTTATAAGTGATTATTTATTAGTGATTATTTGTGAATCGATATGCAGCTAGAAATGAGGAGTTTTTCTTGAATGCTGGCTATGCCTTTGATCATTTTTTGCTGACGAAGGTACACTTCTTATTTTAGAAGAAAATCTGCTCGCCCTTTGTTGGTATAAGCAGAGTGTTTAGTTGCGATAATTTTTTTTAATTTTACCATCATCCTGCCCCTTTTTCACTGACTTCTACCACTTATTTAAAATGCTTATTAGTCAGGTGTGGTAAGCAATGGGGACCTGGCTAACAATAGCTTCATGAAATAAAATAAATAAAAAACAAAACACTTCCGCAGGATATGGGTTAAACATGAATAACAGCAAAACAGAACTCAATCAATCATATAAGAAAGACTTTATATCAGTGTGCATCAAAACCTTCAGACACTCAAAAATCTTCTTTCCTCAATTAGACTCATAAACATGGTTAGATCCAGTGAATGTTGCCCAGCACTCAGAACAGCACCTCTACAGAGTTTTTCATTGCTGAGGATTACAATTCAATTCAATTCAATTCAATTAAAGTTTCACATGCACATAACTGTATCAGTGAGGGGAGAACACACTGAGCCATGTTTACAATAACAAGTACAGCACCTACAATGCTGTAAGATACCCTCACTATAGACATTTAGCACATTTCTAGTTCTTCAAGACCACTCTGAGCGTACTGATTTTAACATGTTCAAGGAGGATCTAGAGGAATATGCTGCATCTGTAACTGGATTCATCAGTCAGTCAGTGGATGATGATGTACTCTCTATGAGAATATAAATAACTATATTTCCCAACCAGTGGACCTACTCACTGCTCTAAGTTCATGATGAAGCCGTTCAGTGTGGATGGCAGAGTCACACTTACAGCAGGCAGGATTAATCTCACCCACAGAATCAAAAACTCATATCACTCCAAAATAAAACATAACTTTAATTACAACGACCCACAGGGAATGTGTAAAGGCATGCAGCATGTCACTGACTACAAGTCTACCAATGCTTTACTGCCTCACATGCTTACTTGAGTTACTATAGAATGCCTCTCAAGCCACAGTCAGAAATCACTAAGATCACACTAATCACTAAGATCACATTTTCCCCCTATTCTGCTGGTTGATAGGAACATTCCCCAAAGCTGCTGGACTGTATCTGCATGTTTTTATGTGAGGCATGGCTGTGACACAATTGGCTGATTAGACAACTGCATGAATAGAAGTACAGGTGTTTCCAATATAGAGAGTGTTTAAACCACACTCAAGTATTTATGCTGCTGACATTCCAAGCTTGGTTTTCTCTCCATGATATTCTCTTTTTTTAAAATTAGTTTTTATCAACACATGTCTATTGCTTATTGCATGATCCTGTTTCCTTTTTGATCTGTTTGTTGCTTTGTCAATAAAGCATTTCCCTGCAACAGCAGTTACATATGCCTCCTGACACCTGGCTATGAAAGCTGTACTAAGGAATTTTTAAAAGTCATCATTATTTGTCTTTGCCTATCTTTTGCCACACTTACTTTGACCGATTCTTTTCTCTGCTGTGAATCAGCTCTACTATGTAAGAATTTTGCACTGTGTTGCAAAAAAAATTCCATAAAAATTATAAAATCATCCTGAAATGTGCAAACTGGGACAAGGATGTAAGTGTGGTCAGTTCACACCATCAGCTGCAGAAATTCGGACCAGAAAACAGTTCCCTCCACATTAACTTTAGACTTTACAATGTCAGGCCTCCAGGACAGCTACATTTTCATCCAAAGGTGGGTCATTTTTACTAAGCCCAATAGTTTTCCCCACAACTCTGTACTCAGTGCAGGCTGTTAGCTTGAACATGAAATCCACTTTCAGGTAATGTAATGTAACGGTGCCATTGGCATCAGGCCACTGGATGTAGCCCTCACCCGAGTTTTAGGCCACCCCTGAGGAAGTGCCTCGTGGTTTTATATAACGTGCTCACCACACTACAACACGAAGTATCATTCTGCGACTCAGATCATTAGTGGATTATACGGTGTTGTGGATTTCTGTTTACGGACTGTGGTTTTTGAGTTTGGATTTGTGCTTTCGGATTCAGGTTTTGGGGGTTTCTTATGATCACGGATTATTTCGCCTGGACTTTCATATTACTGGTTTTGGATTAGATTAGATTAGATTCACTCATGAATCTGCACATGGATCCTGATCAACCTGGAGCGGTTGAGTGTTTACAGAATACTTTGCCAGAAGCGGATCCAGCAGAACATGCACGTCTGCAGGAGTTAGTCGTGCGACAAAGAGCGATCATTTGGTTGTACCAGGACCAACTGGAGGCCCTGCAAGCGACCGCGGTGCCACCACAAACCACCCCGGCTGCCTCTGCCTCTACCGTGGTTTCCACCCCTCCCTCCCGCGGTCTTTCCACATGCCACTCCCGGAAAACTTTGACAACTCCACGGACCAACGCCATGGGTTTTTGAGGCAATGTCAGACCTTTTTTGCCCATCAGCCTGACATGTATTGGGAGGAGATGCCAAATGCGCATTGCTCCTCTTCCTACTCACTGGGAGGGCCACAGGTGAGCACCTCCAGTGATTGTTTTATGGGTCAGATTCAGGAGGATTTTTGAATATCCTGCAGGTGGATGCGATATTTCCACACAGCTACTCAGTCTACATCAGGGATCCAAGCCGGCGGTCGACTGTGCCGTGAAATGCCGCACCCTGGCGGCCCAAAGTGGGTGGAATGACACGGCACCCAAGGCCGTGTTCTGCAAAGGCCTCAACCCTACCCTGCAGAGCGAGATGGTGTATCAGAAATGGGCTTCTTATGATTACGGATTATTTTGCCAGGACTTTGGTATTACGGGTTTTAAATTACGGACACTCACAAATCTGCACATGGATCCTGATCAGCCTGGAGCGGGTGAGTTTTTACAGGTAAGAACTGGAGGTGTGATGGTGTCCATCACACAGCATCTCAAGTGTGAGCTGTGCCATTTTAAAATGTTGTAGCCAGAGACTTTCTGTGTCACCCACTACCTCCCAGAACACCCTATTGAGTGGTCTCTCCCAGACACAGATTTTAAATAATTTTTTCAATAGTCAATATTACAAATATTTGAGAACATGTGCAACACAAAAGGCACACAATTACAAACAAAATAATATATGAAAATGGCTCCAGTACACATTTCTTTTTATATACCAAAACTTAAATGTGAAAATTAGCTTCTTTAAAAATTACATCATGTGTACAGTGTTATCTGTAAAAGGCCAGTTGAAAAAAAAGGCTGATGTCAGATGGGGAAAAGCAAATTTCAGCAATTTTGAAATAACTTTTTAGTATGCATTTTCACTTTGTTCAATAACAGAACAGTACAAAAAATGAGCTGCACTGAAGGTAGCATGTGTATATTATATAATTGTGCTTAAATGTTTAAATACCTTGAGAGAATTTGCAAGATGTGTACCATATATTTTAAAGAAAACATGAGTGAAAAGGCAAAACAATATTATTTTTATGTTATTTTTTTTATATACAACCCAAGTTCATATATAAGGCATATCAGAATGGCACAATCATCAAACAAAACATAACAAAGAAAATCAGTAAATAATCCCTGTTCAAAAGTTTGCATAAAGCCTTCAGTTCTTAATATTGTGTATTGCCACCTTTTGCAACAATGATGGCATTCAGTCTTTTGTAATAATTGTGCATGAGGTCCTTAATTCTCTCAGGTGGTAGAGCTACCCATACATCTTTGCAAAATGCCTCCAGTTCCTGTAAATATTTTGGTTTTTGGTTGTCTTGCACAAACAGCATGTTTGAGATCCACCCAAAGTTGCTCAATGATATTGAGGTCAGGAGACTGTGATGGCCATTCCAGAACCTTCACCGTTTTTTTGATGTAGCCATTAATGGGTCAGCTAGGCGTTGTGCTTTGGATCACTGTCATGTTGGAACATCCGAGCAGCCCATGTGCAGCTTTCATGCTGTAGAATGCAGATTGTCTGCCAGTAATTTCTGAGAACATGCTGCATTCATCTTGCCATCAATTTTGACGAACTTCCCTGTGCCACTGATGCTCAACCCCTCCCCCCCACCCAAAAAAAACATAAGAGATCCACCACCATGCATTACAGTGGGGATGGTGTACTTTTCACTGTAGGCCTTGTTGACTCCTCTCCAAACATAGCGTTTATGGTTTTACTATAAAGTTCAATTTTGGTCTCATCACTCCAAATGACTCCAGAAGCTGTGAGGCGTGTCTAGGTGCTGCCTGGAGTACTGAAAGTGGGCTGTTTTGTGGCATAGGCACAGTAATGGCGTTCTCCTGGCAACATGACCATGCAGGTCATTTGTGTTCAAGTACCTCTTTAATGTGCTCCTAGAAACAACAACAACACATTTTTCCCAGAGCAGCCTGTATTTCTTTTGAAGTTGTTTGTGGGTTTTTCTTTGCATCCTGAACACTTCTGGCAGTAGTGGGTGAAATCTTTCTTGGTCTACCTGACCATGGCTTAGTATAAACAGAACCTCTTATTTTCCACCACTTTATCAGAGTTTAAAAAGTACTGACAGGCATTTTGAGATATATTTTTGTATGTTAAGATATCTTTTTATATCCTTTTCCTGCTTTATAAAGTTCAACTACCTTATTACGCAGGGCCATTGGCAGTTCTTTTGTCATCATGGTGCAGTATCCAGTCAAGTCAGTGCATCACTTCATGATCTGAGAAACTCACTGTCTATTTATGCACAGACACTAATTACACCTACAATGAGTAGCCATTTACACATACAATAATAGCCGTTTAAACCTCTGTGTGTCAACCTGTGTGTTTAAAATGTGGCCAAACATACAGTATATATATATTATCGGAGACCATCTGAGTCTCTCTTCCCTCTATTACAGACATGTACTCCACACGCTGCATCCGCAAAGCTAACAGCATTGTGGATGATCCCACACACCCCTCACACACACTCTTCACCCTTCTGCCATCCGGAAAGAGGTACCGAAGCATTCGGACCCGCACAACTAGATTGTTGAACAGTTTCTTCCCTCAGGCAATCAGGCATCTCAACAGAGAACTGAGCTGAGCTGGACACACACACACACACACACACACACAACACACACGCACAAAAAAAGAACTGAGCTGTGCTGGACACGGACACACACGCACAAAAAAACTGAGAACTGTGTTCCAAACGAGAACTGAACTGTGTTGGACACAGACACACACACACACACACTAATTGTCCTGTTTGCACGCACATGTCACTTTTCATTTCACTTTACATTTTCTATTGATCCTGTTTACATGTGTCACTTTAATATTTGCACTCACTGTCTACACTGTTCTTTTGCACAGGGTCGGTCTATATGTTGTTTATCTGCACTGTCCTGACTCGTCATCCTGTGCACTTCTGCTGTATGTCTAGTTTATTTTTTGCACATTAGGTAGAGTTTAGTTTTTATCTCCATGTTTAGCTCAATGTTTGTCTGCGTCACTGTACTTTGTATGTGTTCTGTGTAGCACCTTTGGTCTAGGAGGAACGTTTTTTCATTTCACTGTGTACTGCATCAGCTATATATGGTTGAAGTGACAATAAAGCTTCTTTGACTTTGACTTCGAATGCCAACATGTACTGTGACATACTGAAGCAGAGCATGATCCCCTCCCTTTCGGAGACTGGGCCGCAGGGCAGTATTCCAATGATAACGACCCCAAACACACCTCCAAGACCACCACTGCCTTGCTAAAGAGTGATGGACTGGCCAAGCATGTCTCCAGACCTAAACCCTATTGATCATCTGTGGGCCATCCTCAAACGGAAGGTGGGGGAGCGCAAGGTCTCTAACATCCACCAGCTCTGTGATGTCATCATGGAGGAGTGGAAGAGGACTCCAGTGGAAACCTGTGAAGCTCTGGTGAACTTCATGCCCAAGAGGGTTAAGGCAGTGCTGGAAAATAATGGTGGCCATGCAAAATATTGACACTTTGGGCCCAATTTGGACATTTCCACTTAGGGGTGTTACTTTTGTTGCCAACAGTTTAGACATTAATGGCTGTGTGTTGAGTTATTTTGAGGGGACAGTAAATTTACACTGTTATACAGGCTGGACACTCACTACTGTACATTGGAGCAGAGGGGCATTTCTTCAGTGTTGTCACATGAAAAGATATAATAAAATATTTACACAAATGTCAGGGGTGTACTCACTTTTGTGAGATACTGTATATATATATATATATATATATATATATATATATATATATATATATATATACAGTATATAACATATATAAATATAAACAAATATATATGTTTGGCTTTTGTAATGTAGGTAGATCATTTTGACTTGGTCATTTTTAAAGTAGCTCACAAGCTGAAAAAGTGTGGGCACCCCTGCTCTAGAAAAGAAAACATATCTAGACAGACTGTCTGCATTTACACTCTCTTTGAATGTATTAGTATTTATTACTTATTATTAGTTCCACATAATATAAAATGCATGAAAATTTACGTCGTTTCAACTTACTTCAATTCTGACTTTACGTCACTCATCCTTAAATATTAAATTGAAAAATTAAATCCAATTTATGGCGCTTTACACAACCTTATGTCCGTCCCTCTGTCGCATAGTAACAATGATGGGTAATAAACCAAACTAAGCAAAATTCTTTTAAAAAAATAAGAAAGTACATATATTCAATTTAAAAATAGTACTGACACCACACAGAAAATAAAAAAAAAGAATTGATTTTGTATTTCTATTTATTCATGTACACTGTGCAGTAATTACATTTGGATTGTATATGAAGACTTATATTTAAGGGAACAATAACAATTTTAGGGGATTATAGGTAAATCTGGGCAGGTTTTAAGTACTTTGTTGTCTATTGTGTCATAGTGTAATTATAGTGAACATATACAGCACTTTATGGGGGCATTTCCAACCTAAGGATGAGAATCGACTTACATCGCATCTCTTGGAACCAATTAATGGCAGAGGGCGGGGTATGACTGTAGTTTAAAAAAAATATATATATAAGTCACATTCACACCCTGTTATTCATATTACTGCCACCAGGGGTCTCTGTTTCACCTCTTCACAGACCTTTGTGTTTGCATTACTAATCTTGGCTCTTGATGTTTTTTTACACAAAAATTCTGACCAGTACTTTCAGGTTATCATTTGTCTGCTTGTGTTTTATTAACATGCCTTTCCTAACCAGGTAGATTTTCTGCTAGCATACATGTAAACATAACATGTATAACATTCACATTTATTCACCACTTTATACTGCTAGATCACTACCAGCTTTGAAATTTGAACAACTAAATAGCACTTTATACTGAAAGTATAACCTTTACCTTACACTAACTCTAAGAACCATTAGTAAAGTTGTATCTGAGATTAGGAAGAGGGAGAAATACCTTTCCATAGAGGATGTTCCACCTGTAAAGTGGAGAGGGATTCCCATTGATTTGTCACTCTTGAGAGACACACAGCTGGACACAGTGGAGTCTGGCCTTTCCTCAGATCCACTAAAGAGTAAAGAGAAATATTTTTGGCAGTTTTATCTATATGATGTAATGATTTACATTTTCATACACATACAGTGAACAACCTTCATTTTATTCTGTACAATTTTTTTGTGTATCCTAAATCAAAAAGAGTTTGTGTCAGAGTGATTGTGTATTTGGGGGGTGGGGGGCTTGGGGGCGTTGGACTCCTGAAGCAAAAAATTTAAGGATGAAAAAGGGTATTGGACCAACAGAGGCTGTGTAGTTAGAGAATTAAAATTTTCAGACATTTGGTCAGTGATCAGATTTTGGTACAGAGAATTGTATAGCTAGCACAAGATCGCAATCCTGTTCATAGGGCATGTGATTCCTCTTCTAATGAACCTCTATTAGTGCTTGTACAGTTTGCATTTTTTAACACTATGTGCAAATTTTATTTGCCACATACACAATCATTCACAGTGAATCATGCAGTGAAATGCTTTTTACAACTGTCCTGGTTATGAAAATAGAGCCAGATAAAAAAATAAAAAGTCAAAAATGGAATTTCAGAAATGAGTTATTAAAACCTGATCAGTCTTATTTTTCCTCTGTCCCAACTTTTTTTGAGTTTGCTGCAGGCACCAGTTTCTAAATTTGTTTATATTTAACAAATATTTTGCCTGTTAAAGGCCCAAGTGAATGAACAAAGGCCAATTTTCAGTTTTTATTACATTTTTAGCAATTGTTCCAACTTTTCTGGAAATGGGGTTTGTACTAAATACAGAATTATTTTAAGAATTTTTAAAATTTTGTGTTCTTACCTCTTGTGCTTCTCCTCTTGTAGACTCATTTCAGAGGTCTGGAGTTTCTCACACTCCCGAGACATTATAACAAAAAGTCAAATGTTTTATATTATAAACATAACTGGATCCTGGTAAAGTAAAGAACAGAAGAATGTTAAATTACATTACTGCGGCATAAATTAATATTTATCCTTACTTACAACATAGTAAATCATTTAGGATTCTGTAAATGATCACTGAAATACTGACATGTCCATTCTCTCTCTCCAGGCTCTGGTTAGAGGAACATGAGCTTAAATTACAGGGGAGTTTTAGTAAATTCAAAATATCTAAACAGAAAAAAGCAAACCTCACAGTAGCCTGAAATATTTTATTATAATAAAAACTGTTGGGAATCAGTATCTGATAACTGAAACTCATTTTGTAATATTCAATTGTAACAAGGCTTGTAAGAAAACAGGTAAAAATATAGACTTTATAAAGAATTGCACAAAACCTCTATGTAGTGTTAATCTAACAATAATGTTTATTACTGACAGCATTATAAAATGTGTAAAGGTAATATATCTGTTTTGCAGGTGAATAGAGCAGGTCCACAAGTGGTTCAGTGCTGCATGTGACACTTCAAAATAAAAGTCCTGTACTTTAACGTCGTACTAAAGAAAATAATTAACCTAATAAAAAACCTGGGCCATTTCACTCCAGCTTTAAACAATACATGTGTATGTCTATGTCTACAGAAACACATGACTCTGATCACCTTCTTCAGCTCTGTGTTGAAGAAAACACTTTCTATAATACAGGACTGACATTAGTAATCAGAGTCATGTATCTGAATGAATTTATATTGATACCAGAGTATTATATCAAACCCTGAGCCAGCTGGAACTCCAGAGGAAAACTAAGTTGTAGTTAATTGTGTTAGTTATCAGAAATCCTAAGTTCCACATGTTGATCTCTCACACTGCTGAAAAGCTGCTGATGATAATATGAAACCACTTCATCCACCTTTTTTATATTTTAAATTCACATTCACGTGTTTTCAGTAAATAATGTATTCCTGTAGAAAATGTATTGAGGAAATTAAAGCACAGTTCTCTCCCAGACTGCGGTTCTCCCAGTCTCTCTACCTGAAAGCTAAATTAATCTAATCTCAAGTGTCCTAAAATATCGGAGATGTTAGACTCTGAACGGTAACCACGTGGAAAGCGGAAATCGAGCGTGCGCGAGCTCCTACACAGCCAAAGAACTGCATTTAATACAAAATGATCATTTTAGATAAATAAACAACAGGCTAATACAGGATAAACGTTTCTTTATTCTTTACATTTAAAAATGGTCAAATCTTTCAAATAGAAATAGACGAATAAAAATACATTTTACTAATAACATGTTTTGTTCATTTAGTTCTGAATCCTGAATTTATTTGCTTATAGACGAGTGTAGGCATCTGTCGATGTCTGTGAGATTAATGGCTCAGGACAGAATCTTATAAAATAGTTTAGGTATATTTTACACTACAATGTTCCGATCTGAAACTAACGGTTTAGAGTCTCTGACATTTCAGCATCTCACTCTAAAATGTCGCCGCGCGCGCGCGTGTGTGTGTGTGAGTGTGTGTGTTATACAACCGGAAATCGCCGTTTTTCTTTTTTATGCTTATTCTGTTTGCTCGAGAGAAAGAAGATATATCGAAAATATTTCAGGAATTATTATACTGAATATTAATCTTATTCTCTCTGTAATAAACAGCTGTAATCTTTCCCCGTATGTAATAAAGCCCGCATGGAGCACAGGTCTGTTCACTTCCCTCAGGATAAGATGCTGCGTTACACCGCGATATCCGATAAACACAACAATAAACTGTGGAACACAGAAATGTTCTTCTTTTACTAAATAATCCTAACAGTCACAGATTACAGCTTTATATTCATGTACTCACTGTGATTTTATTCCACAAAGAACTTCATGTTTTTACTCTTCACTAAAACAACCTGCTGACTTTCACTTTCACTTCCAACTGATCTCTCTCACCTACAACATGGAGGAGACTCTCTCTCTCTCTCTCTCTCTCTCTCTCTCACTGACGTTAGCTGTTATATCTCTATCTTTAGCTGAGCTGCTGGCTAACAGCACCGATGTAGCATTGCGAGGTCGTTTGTGATTCTGAAATTAATTTTTGTTTGATTAGTTCGCTTCATCTTTCTTAATAATTTATTATTTATTAATTGAAATAGCGTTGAACTTTGTTAAAATGACAGGCAGCGAATCAGGTAATGATTGACAGTGCTCTGATCCAATGGCGTTGGGCATTGTCAGATGTTGGGGGCGGGGCGGTTGCTATCATATTTCAAGGGAAGCCGGCGACTCGGTCCTGAGCGCATCACTGTCTTTACTGGGTGTTTTTAGGGAATATTTGAATTTATTCACAATTTAATTGGTTTAGCTACTCATATGATGATCTTTCATGATTTTCTCTAATGCAGGACACAACTGAATAAAGCGCATCAGAGGGGATTTAGAAGTGGGTACACCCAAAGGTAAACGCTGTATACCTGTATATACCCTCCACTACACCACTGCATAACCATATACAAAATGTACAGTATAGACTTTATAGGATACAGGCATTATGGGATAATAGGGAAGATTAAACTATAGTACTTTTGGTGAGAAGTGAAATAAGTTAAATAAATAAGTTATTTTTCTTCAAAGAGAAGGTTTCAGTTCAGAGGACAGAGCTCATGCTCCCCACCTTGTTACAAAAAACAGAAGTTTAAACCGTTGTTTTTATATTAAAGATCTCTTTCTGCTATTGTGATGTTTGTCACTTACACCTTTGGTTTCTGTCACTTCTCATGGTTATCACCTCATGGTTATCACCTCATGGTTATCACCTCATGGTTATCACCTCAGACAGAAGACATGTTGTCAAAGCACAAATTCATCAGGTCATATTCAGGTCAGACAGAAACATCTATACTAATATACATATTGTCACGACCGGGCCTCCGCCCTGTGCAAGGCTCGAACCTGGACTTCCGTGGTGGTGCATGCTCCTGCGCCATGGAGTAAGACCCAAATGCAGGATAAAATGAAGCACTGCTTTATTAACATAAACACAAGACATGGGGTAGACTAACTGAACACTAGACCTGACGTGGCAAGTAACTAAAACAAAAACTAGATCTAAAAACCCTTAACATAATCTATGGCAAAAAACATAACATAACCAGAACATGACATGACCACAGAACAGATTAACAATGACACGAACACAAGGATCCTTATTTATAGGGCTAGACCAGAGAGGGCCAAACTTGGCCCGTGGTAACCTTTGATTTGGCCCGCCATACCATCCGAGAAGAGAGGGAGAGGGAGGGGGGATACCTTCGACACAGATCGTCATTTTTAATTTAACATAACATTTTCGTTTGTTTTATTGTTGAGCTACAAAAGAGTAAACTGAAATTAAATGTTTAAATTAAATGTTATAAATGAATCTGATTTTTTTATGTACATTCGCAATTCAAGGTGCTGCGCCGCACACTTTGCGACACTCTGCGTCAATCGACGACAATGAATTAACACACGCAGTAATGGAGAAATCAAGGCAGTGGCACACAGACAAGAGAAATTTTAAAAAAGTTTGGCAAGAGAAGTTTTTATTCACTGAAGTCAAATTAAAGGCAGTATGTTTAGTTTGCAAACAATCTGTTGCTGTTTTAAAAGAGTACAATATCCATCATCATTATGAAACTAAACATTCTGCAGCTTTTTCAAAGTACAGCGGCGAGGCGCGAAAACAGAAGGCTAACGAGCTGCTCGCCAAACTTCAATCCGAGCAGAGCGCGCTGATACGCCCGTCATCAGCACAAGAAAGTGCCACACGGGCCAGTTATCAGATTTCCGCTCTAATTGCTAAAAGTGGAAGAGCATTCGCTACTGGAGAGTTCGTCAAAGAATGTCTTGTATTGGCTGCAGAAGCAATGTGTCCTTCTCAGGTACGAATGTTCTCACAAATCAGCCTGTCAAGAAACACTGTTACCCGACGCATAGAGGACATGGCTCAAGACATCGGCGAGCAAATCAAGACAAAGGCAAGTGCATTCTCTGCCTATTCAATAGACTGCGACGAGAGCACCGACATATCCGATTCCGCACAGCTGTTAGTATTTTTGTGTGGAGTAAATGAAAATTTTGAAGTGACACAAGAGCTGGCTGGCATTGAGACCCTTTTTGGTACTACTAAAGGAGAAGACCTTTTTCTTGCTGTTGAGAGAGTGTTGAAAAAAGATGAATTAATGTGGGAGAAGATGGCTGGCATTACAACTGATGGAGCGCCGGCAATGGTAGGGAGGAAATCTGGCCTTGCTACTTTGGTGTCTCAGAAAGTCAGTGAATGTGGAGGAAAAGTTGTTAAGTACCACTGCATTTTACATCAAGAACAGCTATGTGCCAAATCTGTCGGGCTTGTGGATGTGATGCGTGACATCATCAAAATTGTCAACAATATACGCTCCAATGCACTTTCTCACCGACAGTTCAAGGCACTGATGGATGAGATGGATGCGCAATATGGTGTTGTGTTGTACCACCAGGAGGTCAGATGGCTCAGCCGAGGAAAAGTTCTCAGGAGATTTTTTGAGCTGCGTGAGGAGATCAGTCTTTTTCAGGAAGGCAAGAATAGTAATATTCAAGTACCCACTGATAAGAAATGGCTCTCTGACCTGGCTTTCCTTGTGGATGTCACAGAGCTGCTCAATGTTTTGAATGTTCAGCTCCAGGGAAAGGACCAGATTATCACCCAGCTTTTTGATCATGTCAGAGCCTTCAAACAAAAACTACTGCTGATCAGAAGACATCTCTCAGCAGGTAACAGTAACATTCACAGTTATAATATTCAGAATATTTTATATGAAGTTATAATTATTATTAATTGTATTTAGAATTATATGTGTACATATATGAGTTTGCATTTATATTCAGTCATGTCAGCATTGGTATTTTTGTTGTACATCAAGCTGATAAAATTTGCTTTAAAGTTTCATAAATAGTCATGAATTAATAATTTCCTTCTTTTGTCAATCTTTCTCTGTTTCTCACCCCACATGCAGGGAATTTAGCCCATTTTCCCTGTCTTGAAGAGGTAGGCATAGTGAAAGAGAAGGTCCATGAGTATGATGCTGTTCTCAGCAACCTTATCCAGGAGTTTGACAGTCACTTTGAGGACTTCAAACACAACACTTTGGACTTTGAGTTCTTTGCTCAACCCTTCACCATCAATGTGGATACAGTCAGTGATGATCTTCAGATGGAACTAATTGAGCTTCAGTGTGATTCAGAACTGAAACACAAGTTCAGATCCCTTCCCTTGACAGACTTCTACAAATGTGTTATAAGAAACAGGTACCCAAAGATGTGCAAACAGGCACAAGTGATGCTGTCTCTGTTTGGCAGTACCTACCTCTGTGAGCAGACTTTCAGTCTGATGAACTTGAACAAGTGTAAACTGAGAAGCAAACTAACTGACTCTCACCTACATAATATCTTGTCTTTGTCTGTAAGTCAGCTACAGCCCAATCTGGAAAAACTTTTGAAAAATAAGGACCAGCTTCATATCTCTCATTAGAGGTCACTGACATTGCAACCACATGGTTTTATTATTGCTTACAGCTTGACTAGTGCATTCAGCATTGAACTGTATTGATCACTGAACAATTCAGGGATTGTTTATTTTTATTGTAATAAGTTCATTGAACTACAGAACTTTACAAATAAAACTGCTCTGGTTAATCAGATTAAAGTTGTTTTCTATGTATTTTTAAATATTCTGAAATAAATGAGGGTAACACATGGCAACTTTAATGTAATACAGATTGGTATATGATGCAACATTTACCTTTGGCCCTCGGCCCTCAGTCAAGTTTGATTTTTGGCCGTTCATAGGAAAAAGTTTGGGCACCCCTGAACTAGACATTAAGGTAAATGAGGAACAGGTGATACAACAGGAAGGAGAACAATAGGAAAGGCATGACACAAAATACATATGAAGAAGCAGGCTTCCAAGATTCTCTTGTCAGCACCCTCTCCAGGCCTGGCAGGGAACTGTCCAGCTATTCTTGACATTAATATCATGAGAAATACAATAAATGATACATTTGACACAAATATAATATCTGTATGAGAACACTGAGATGAGAAGTAATAAATAATAAAAATACTATATTTGACAAATTAGTTGTCTATTAAGATAAATAACTATTGATATGAGTATCACTAACCTAAATGTTATTTCTTATTTTGTTATTTTATTAACCTTCCCAAAAAAAAAAAAACATCCAGTTGAGAAAGAGGAAATGAGGTCTGACATTTTTGCTGTGGGGTTTAATTCTGTGTATGTAGCAAGACACAACTACAGGAAGCCAAACAATCAAAAAAAATGATAAAATTATACTTCCAGCACTCCTGTACTCCCCAGCATACCTGCACCCTCTCTGCATATGCACTACCAAAACACCTGCACTCCCCATGCACCTGCACTACCTAACACACCTGCATTTCTCATGAACACCTGCACTCCCCATGCACCTGCACTACCTAACACACCTGCACTTCTCATGCACCTGCACTACCTAACACACCTGCACTTCTCATGCACCTGCACTACCTAACACACCTGCACTCCCCATGCACCTGCACTACCTAACACACCTGCACTTCTCATGCACCTGCACTACCTAACACACCTGCACTTCTCATGCACCTGCACTCCCCATGCACCTGCACTACCTAACACACCTGCACTTCTCATGCACCTGCACTACCTAACACACCTGCACTCCCCATGCACCTGCACTACCTAGAACACCGGCACTTCCCAGCACATACTGTATATACACCCCACACACCTTTAACACGTTAACAATAATTATATATTTTAATTACAAAATAAAATCATTTAGTTATACTATTACACTGTTCATGTTATTTATCATTTATTTAACAAAAAAATCAAAACTGTAGTTTGTTCATTTGTGTGTGTGTGTGTGTGTGTGTGCAGGGCGCCGGACAAACGAGTATGTATGTAGGTACGTATGTAGGACTGATTCAGCTGATTCTCAGTGGACTCACGGAGTCGGGTTATAGACTGATTCAGCTGATTCTCAGCGGACTCACAGAGTTGGGTTATAGACTGATTCAGCTGATTTTCAGGGACTCACGGAGTCGGGTTATAGACTGATTCAACTGATTCTCAGCGGACTGATGGAGTCGGGTTATAGACTGATTCAGCTGATTCTCAGCGGACTCACAGAGTTGGGTTATAGACTGATTCAACTGAATTCTCAGTGGTCTCATGGAGTCGGGTTATAGACTGATTCAGCTGATTCTCAGCGGACTGATGGAGTCGGGTTATAGACTGATTCAGCTGATTCTCAGGGGACTCACGGAGTCGGGTTATAGACTGATTCAGCTGATTCTCAGCGGACTGATGGAGTCGGGTTATAGACTGATTCAGCTGATTCTCAGTGGACTCACGGAGTCGGGTTATAGACTGATCCAGCTGATTCTCAGCGGACTCGCGGAGTCGGGTTATAGACTGATTCAGCTGATTCTCAGCGGACTCATGGAGTCGGGTTATAGACTGATTCAGCTGATTCTCAGTGGACTCACGGAGTAGGGTTATAGACTGATTCAGCTGATTCTCAGTGAACTCACGGAGTCGGGTTATAGACTGATTCAGCTGATTCTCAGCGGACTCACAGAGTTGGGTTATAGACTGATTCAGCTGATTCTCAGTGGACTCATGGAGTCGGGTTATAGACTGATTCAGCTGATTCTCAGTGGACTCACAAAGTCGGGTTATAGACTGATTCAGCTGATTCTCAGCGGACTCACGGAGTTGGGTTATAGACTGATTCAGCTGATTCTCAGCGGACTGATGGAGTCAGGTTATAGACTGATTCAGCTGATTCTCAGTGGACTCACGGAGTCGGGTTATAGACTGATTCAGCTGATTCTCAGTGGACTCACAGAGTCGGGTTATAGACTGATTCAGCTGATTCTCAGCGGACTCACGGAGTTGGGTTATAGACTGATTCAGCTGATTCTCAGTGGACTCACAGAGTTGGGTTATAGACTGATTCAGCTGATTCTCAGTGGACTCATGGAGTCAGGTTATAGACTGATAGTTTAGTCTCAGCACATCCAAAATGCATGACCTGACATTCTTAAATGCCAAGTTACAGTCAGTGCTGGAGATTTGGACGTCACTTCCTGTGTTTGAAGCGCTTACCATGAGTTCTTGCCTGTGTTGGCGTTTTTCATTCGAAGTTTTATATGGTCTGTTTCTTTTTCTCTTTCACCTAAATTTCTTACTCTGCCAGGGTTCGTTTGCTAAATCTTTACTTGCATATCGCAGTTAATTGTTCTTTTGTTTTTCTATCGGGTGAAGCCTCCCCCCCGGTTTTTACACAGCAGTCGGAGGATAGATTCACTCAAAGGTACGTGATCATTCATTATGGCTAACTTTCAGCTTGTTCAGTGTTTGAGCTGCAGGATGTTCAGTAATTCTTCCTCCATCATTAGTGTTAATTTTACCTGTGATAAGTGTACGCTAGTTAGCTCTCTGACGGAGAAGATATTAGCTTTAGTGGTGCGCATCCAGACTCTAGAGAGGGTTAGCAATGGTGAGAGCAGTGTAGTGTCTGTAGGAGGAAGTCTGGATGCCTTAGGTGAGGTTAGTAATCCCCCAACTCCGGCATTAGAGCCCTCACAGCGGGGCGAATGGGTGACGACTTGGCGGCATAGTCGCGCAGCCAAGGCTAACGCTGAGGCTTGCCCATGGGAGCACCACTCCTCTCCGCTTCACATGACCAACAGGTTTGCTCTCCTCAGTGAAGAACCTGCTGAGAAACCTGAAAGAGCTCTGGTTATAGGAGACTCAATTTTAAGGCATGTGAAATTAGCTAGGCCTTTAGGGGCTCCAGCAGCACAGGTTAGGTGTATTCCGGGAGCCAGGGCGCCGGACATTGCAGGTAATCTTAGGGTCCTAGACAAGCACAGGTTCTCCAAGATAGTTTTCCATGTAGGAGCTAATGATATGCGCCTTCGTCAGTCTGAGGTTACTAAGAGTAATGTGGTAGAGGTGTGTAAATTAGCGAAGGTGATGTCCAATGCCGTAGTATGCTCTGGCCCCATCCCAATGCGGCGTGGCGATGTAGCTTACAGCAGGTTGCTGGATGTCCAGGTGGTGCTCCGAAAACAATGTGGGCTTCATCGACAATTGGAGCTCTTTTAAGGGCAAGGCTGGCCTGTTAGGACGGGACGGTGTCCATCTCACTCGGGACGGTGCTGCTCTCATTTCTCGCAGCATAGCACATAGTCTTAGAGCAGATCTAGTTAATCGGTGACAATCCAGGGCCAGGGAGCAGACAAGCAGGCTAATCCGACTGTCTGCTGGCTGCAAAGAGTCGTCACTCAGGGTTCATAACATTGAGACTGTGTCTGTTCCCCGAACCAAATGAAAATGTTTTAACAATCAGAAAATTTGTTTTAGTAACCTGATTAACATAAAACTAGATGATAGTGAATGCACAGCCAGCACCTTTGATCTGAAGCTAGGACTGTTAAATATAAGATCTCTGTCAACTAAAGCACTTATAATTAATGAACTGATTACTGATCAGGAGTTCAGCGTTCTTTTTTTAAAAGAAACATGGATTAAACAAAACGAGTACGTAGCATTAAATGAAGCTTGTCTGCCTGGCTATAGCTATATACATCAACCGCGTCTAACAGGCAGGGGAGGAGGTGTTGGAGTTATTCATGATAATAAGCTAAGCGCCACACAAAAACCCAGACATCAGTTCAACACATTCAAAGTTCTTTATACTAACCTAACGTATGCAACTACAGATAATAAGTTCACAGAGTCAATTCCACTAATTGTTATTTACAGACCCCCAGGGCCATACTCTGAATTCCTCAGTGAATTTGGAGATTTTACTTCAAACCTTGTTGTTTCTTTAGACAAAGCATTAATAGTAGGTGACTTCAACATTCATTTTGATAAGCCAGAAGACCCTCTGAGAGCAGCAGGTGTGTCCATCTTAGATTCATTAGGTGTTAATCAAAATGTAATAGGACCCACTCATAATGGAGGTCACACTCTGGATCTCATTTTTACATTCGGATTAAATATAGAAAACATAGTCACTCTTCCACAGTCGGAAGCTATCTCAGATCATTACCTAGTTTCATTTAGAATGCGTCTTAGTCATGAGATGCGCAACTTGGCGCATTACCGTATGAAGCGTATATTTACGTCTGCTACCGCAGAGAGATTTACTGTCTCCCAGAATTATCACACATGATTGGTTCACCTTCTGACCCCACAGAACTTGACCAGGTGACTGATTACTTGGAGTCATTATTTCGGGACACCCTAGACACTGTAGCTCCACTTAAAAAGAAAAAAATTAGAGACAAGAAACTAGCACCCTGGTACAACGACCACACACGAGCTTTAAAACAATCAGCTAGGAAACTAGAGCGTAAATGGCGTCAAACTAAATTAGCAGTATTCCAGATTGCGTGGAAGGAAAGCCTTCTGAGATACAAAAATTCTCTTAGTGCTGCTAGATCAGCGTATCTCTCTGCCCTAATCGAAGATAACAAAAACAATCCAAAATTTTTATTTAGCACTGTAGCAAAACTAACCAGGAATAAAACCACTGTAGAAAAGTGCACACCATCTACATTTAGCAGCAATGACTTCATGAATTTTTTCAATGAAAAAATTGACAATATCGGGCAAAAAATTCAGACTATTAATTTAAAACCATATTATTTGATAGATAATCCTTTAGATAATATAGCTATTTCTGATCAGAGCTTAGAGTGCTTCACTCCACTTCAAGAGCCTGATCTGATTTCACTAATTTCTTCTTCAAAATCTTCTACCTGCATCCTAGATCCTTTACCCACATCTTTCCTTAAACAGATATTACCAGTAGCTACTGAACCCCTTCTAAAAGTAATGAATTCTTCTCTAAGCACTGATTATGTGCCTAAATCTTTTAAGCTAGCAGTTATCAAACCCTTGATTAAAAAACCGGACCTTGACCCCTGTCAGCTGTCTAACTATAGACCAATATCAAACCTGCCCTTTATCTCCAAGATCCTAGAAAAGGCTGTAGCACAGCAGTTCTGTTCAGACCTGCATAGAAATAACATTTATGAAATGTATCAGTCAGGATTTAGACCTCATCATAGCACAGAGACAGCACTGGTTAAAGTGGTAAATGACCTATTACTGGCTTCTGATCAGGGTTGTGTCTCCCTACTGGTGTTACTCGATCTTAGTGCAGCTTTTGACACCATTGACCACACTGTTCTACTTGATAGACTAGAACATGTTGTTGGTGTTAAAGGAACAGCCCTCTCCTGGCTCAGGTCTTATTTGACTGACCGTTATCAGTTTGTAGATCTAGACGGTGACTTCTCCATGCATACCAAGGTTATGTTCGGTGTTCCACAAGGTTCTGTCTTAGGCCCACTGCTTTTCTCCCTATATATGTTACCTCTTGGTGCAATTATTCGTAAACATGGTATTAGCTTCCACTGTTATGCAGATGACACACAGCTATATGTTTCAGCTAAATCAGATGAGAGACACCAGCTTATTAAGATAGAAGAATGTGTAAAGGACATTAGACATTGAATGGCCACTAACTTCCTCCTGCTTCATTCGGACAAGACAGAGGTGCTTGTACTAGGACCACAGGCAGTTAGAAGTGAGCTTTCTGATTACAGAGTAATGGTGGATGGTCTTCTGGTTTCATCTTGTCCAGCAATAAAAGATCTTGGTGTGATTATTGACTCTGGTCTTTCATTTGAAGCTCATGTAGATAATATCACTCGGGTAGCCTTCTTCCATCTTAGGAATATTGCTAAGATAAGAAATATGTTGTCGCGTCATGATGCAGAAAAATTAGTTCATGCTTTTGTTACCTCTAGGTTGGATTATTGTAATGTCTTACTGTCTGGATGTTCCAGTAGGAGCATACACAAGCTCCAGTTAGTCCAGAATGCAGCAGCTAGAGTCCTAACTAGAACCAGAAGATATGAACACATCACTCCTATTTTAGCCACACTACATTGCTTCCCAGTCAAATTTCACATTGATTATAAAATCCTGTTACTGACCTGTAAAGCACTAAATGGTCTCGCGCCACAGTACCTGAGCGATCTTTTAGTCTTTTATGATCCGCCACGCCTACTCCGATCAAAGGGTGCTGGTTACTTGGTAGTACCTCAAGTAGCAAAGGCTACAGCAGGGGGCAGAGCTTTCTCTTTCAAAGCCCCAAAGTTATGGAACAGCCTTCCAATTAGTGTTCGGGATTCAGACACAGTCTCAATGTTTAAGTCTAGGCTGAAGACATATTTGTTTAGTCAAACTTTTAATGTATAGTTTTCTTGGGTAAAGGAGCAGATCTGGAAGGTTCATGGTCATAGAGTGTTTGGTGACTGGGATGTTTGGATGCTGTCATCTTACCACCCTCTCAAGTCGCTCAGGTTTGCTGACTGTGAAGTGGTTGGATGCTTTATGTCCCGGGAAGCCTTCATGTCTGTGACCTTCTGGCTCTCCCTTTTAGTTATGCTGTCATAGCTAGTCTTGCCGGAGTCCCTGCCTGCACTTTACACTTAATTCTACACTGTCTTTAAGCATCACATGATCAGAAACTTAATATCTTTCTCTTTCTCTCTCTACCTTCTCTGTCGAGCTATACACCCCACTCCTGAGCTCCCAGTGTTTGCCAGTTTCCAGTGTGACCACTGCCCTACCCCTGGTTGGAGTCTCGCCGCTTGATGGTGCCCACTGGTGCTGTGGATGGATCTTTGTGGACCAGGAGACAGCCATGGACAGAGACACTTGTGGACTTTCACACCATCACAGATATGCCATTTCATCTGTCAGCCCGTGATTGGAAAGAACTAGTGTTTATAATGACCTTAGAAACTACAATGACCTAATAGTTCCTCATGGTCATTGCTGTTGTAGAAAGGACATTAATCAGCTACAGTTACATTATTTACTCTTTAGTGTCACCCAAATGAGGATGGGTTCCCTTCTGAGCCTGGTTCCTCTCAAGGTTTCTTCCTTTCCATCCCAGGGAGTTTTTCCTTGCCACCGTCGCCGTCGCCACAGGCTTGCTCATTAGGGATAAAATAGTCTAATTATAGAATTTAATAATTTATTCTTATTTCTAGTTAATTAGTTATTTTTTATTTTTTATTATTATTTTTCATTTTCCCCTCCTTTTTCTCTGTTCTCTTCTTTTGTAAATCTGCTTTGAGACAATGTTCATTGTAAAAGGCGCTATACAAAATAAACTGAATTGAATAGGCAAAGCACTTTATGTATATAGTTATACTTTTCGCACATTTTGCATTTTTGTTCAGTTTGGTTGTTTTATTCCTAATTTAAGATATTTATTTCTATTCCACTTGGATACTTTTACATTAAACATATTTAATTTTTGCTTAACAAAACTGACTTGCATGTTTTTCATTTTTATATTTGTGTTAAAGTTTGTGTGTGTGTGTGTGTGTGTGTGGCACTTTAAAATGAATTTTTATTGCCCTGGTAGGGTAAGTGTTTTTAATTTACACGGGGACATGTTTATCGTACCTGTCAGTGGCAGAACAAGTGCACATTGAACCCTGAGGCAAACATGAACGAACATGAACATGAAAAACTTGCAATTACTATTACATACACACCATAATATAACAGTACATAACTATACTCATTAAATTATTATAACTTATAATCACCGACATTAATCCCACCATTCATTTACTATAGGGTGAAAAAAAATCCACCATTTCCCACCATGATTAGAGTTTGTACAGGAAACGAGGGCTATAAAAAAGTCACTGACTCAAAAGGAATTACTGACTCGATTCATTTCAGTGAATGAGTCAACAAAACCCGAGTCTTTAAAAAGAATCGTTTTTACCACCACTGCATGGTGACTGGGATGACTGACTTTAACCAAAAGGACACTGAGAAATTTGCAAGCCAGAAATAAAGGAGGCCTGTGATTAGCCAACTTTCCAGTGTGTGTGTGTGTGTGTGTGTGTGTGTGTGTTTAATGATTACTTTCAGTACTTCATTACTGATTATAAATCCACAATGAACTCAACTTCACTGATTCATAGTACATTATTGCATGCTTTAACATTTTGACTTTAACAGTAACATTTTCAATATCTTCTCTATAGCTAGTGTTAGTCCTGTTTACTGCTCTGTGACCTCAGCATAATAATACCCCATGTTTGCATGCTAACAGTGCACAATGAAACAAGTGTCAGCAGGGAAAATGTCATATTTTTATATGGCTAAAGAGAGTGCTGAGAACTTATACCTAAAAAATACAAGTACATGTGTCCAAATGTTACTCATTACTCATGTTTTACCTTATAATACTCATGTATTAGAAAGTAAAAACTAAATATTTTTAACTTGTGATATTAATTTTATGTTTTGATTTGAAAAATAACATTTATAACTTACCTAAAAATGAGATGATTTTTAATTCAATGTAACTGCACCATTCTGCCTGAAAACATCATTTAATCTTGGCATGTTTTCAGAATTTAAGATAGATTTTGACTTGCTGAATAGCCAGTTATGGACTTGATAATGTTAAATAATAAAAATAAAATTAGAGAAAAATTACATTTATTTACACCAGCATATTGAAACATTTTACTGTTGCTGGGCCACAACAAATATTTAATCTACTAAAATGATGTACAGTGAGAGGTTGCTACCTCACAGCTTGTAACAGCACGCTGTTATCCAGAACACCAGAGGGAGCCCTCTCCCGAGTACTAGCACCCACGAACTACACTTCCGGTGTCTGCTCGGACATATAAGTGCCGTGCTCCATTTGTTACACGTGAAGTATCGTTCCCTCATGACGTACCAAGCCTTTAATGATTACCGCTCGATTGATATTGCTGTGTATGATCCTTGCCTGTTCTAGTTTGACTAAGAGTTTTGGTTTTGGTTTCAAATGTTTTGCTTTACCAGCACATCACCAGAGGCGAGAGGACACTGTACCACTACTACACTTAGTTTAAGGACAGCTACAAGGCACAATCACATCCACCATTTGAAAAATCCGACCATGTCACCATCTTCCTTATGCCTAGATGTGTATAAACAAAGGGCTCACCACCAGGAACATGGTGGAGCAGTCTGTAATCCCCACATACTTCAAACAGTCCACCATAGTTCCTGTTCTGAAGAAACCTCAACCCACCTGCCTCAATGACTATCGCCCACTAGCCTTTACCTCCACTGCGATTAAATCCTTCAAAAGACTGCTCAGAAAATTCATCCCTTCTTCATTACCCCAACACCCTTGACCCACTACAGTTTGCTCTACTAAGCATGCCACTGCACACCTCCATCATACAGCCCTAAACCACCTGGATAGCAGAAAGGGGAATTATGTTAAAATGCAGTTTGTAGACTACAGCTCAGCATTTGGCATAATTCCTGCCATACTGACCTCTAAGTACTGGGTCTCCAACTACCTGACAGACAGTGTGGGAGTAATTTTTGAAAGGCTTAAAGTGTTTAAAGTGTATTTGAATGTTTTAGAGTGTTCATGGTGTATTTGAATACATTCTTGTTTGTGTTTGTATAAAATAATAAGAATCAGATGACAGCATGATTGAGTTGTCAGGCACCATTTATTCACCAGGCTGTACAGGTTTGACAATATAGGGTTTAACACGACATGAAGGTCGAGAAGTTTAGGTGCGCGGTACTCTGTGGTACTCTGTACTGAGATTGCACGGCCTGTGTAGAGTGAGCAACGGTGGGGGTTAAATCAGTTTGGCAGGCTTTGTCGGCAGTAGATGAAACTTTAATAGTAGTTTCAACCCTGGTATGGCCAGAGTTGGAGTTGTGCCCAGGGTCATCGTGCCCAGCTATAGGCGAATTGGTACCTTGAGAAGAAGAAAGCTGGGCTCAAAGTACATGCACAGCATGGCGTAGGGAGTCAGGAGTTGAAGGAGCTGTTAGTGCGTCAAAGAAAACGCAATTAAAACTGCAGGCTAGTGAAAAAGTAAAAGAAAATAGAGTAATAAATTAAAATTAAGCAATCAAAGACAGAGCAGTGGCCCTGAAACTCACCCATGCTGTCCTCGGAGGTCAAAATGAACTGGCTGATGAAAGCAAGCTGGAAAAGTCCCATTGATAAGGGGCAAAAACGCCCATTAATTTATATAACTAACCACGAAAAACTAATCATAATGGAACATGAAAAAATTAAAAAGTAAAAGATAATGGTGTCCAAAAAGACCCTGATATTCCAAAAAGAAAATAGGTGGGACTTTCTCAGTAAAGAGGGTTTGGTTTGAATATTATGAAAAGATAAGAGAAAAGAATAAAAGACTATGTTTTGTGATGATTATTTCAGAGGATGTTGGGATGTTCACTCGTGAGCAACTCAATTCTTGTAACCAGCGCTGATTGCAAATAAAATCGTGTATCTGCATTCATCCAGTCTGCAAGATTCATCTTCTTTAGTTAGAGTCTTGCTCAAACTGAGCTGTCGGGTCAATGTGGAGTTGGAGTCAGATAATAGCGAGGTGTTAATCAAGTATTAAATAGAGCGTTATAGTATCAGACAAAACTATTTTCCACAACAGACAGACCACAAACAGTACTAGTGGACAAACATCTCATCCTCCCTCACCCTCAGCACTGGAGACCCCCAGGATTATGTCCTGAGCCCCCTGCTGTACTCACTGTACACATATGATTGCATGGTCACTTCCAACTCCACCTCCATCATAAATCTTTCTGACAAAACAACAATGAGCTGCCAACCTAGAGGGGATTAATAGCCCGGAAGTGCCAGGGGAGCAATTTTCTCTTGAATGTCAGCAAGACAATGGAGATGATTGTGGACTTCAGCACGAAGCAGGAGAGGAACTACCAGCCACTTATGATCACCAGGAGCCTAGTGGGAAGAGTGGACAGTTCCAGTTTCTAAGTGTTTACATCATGCAGGACCTGTTATGGTTCTGTCACATCAACACCATGGTGAAGAAGACCAGTTTCTCAACCACCTCAGATGCTTAAAGGACTTTAAACTGCCCTCTCAGGTGTTATGGACTTTCTACATCTGCCCTACTGAGAGCATCCTAACAGGAAGCATCACAGCCTGGTTTGGGAACAGCACCAAACAGGACAGGTGAGCGCTACCATAGTGGCTGTTTGGTGATCTTGAGAAACACTACTTGCTTTTGTCATTTTAAATGAGATGGATGTGAAATGTAATGTTGTACCTGAATAAAGATGAAACTCTTTCGTACCTCAATCTGGATAAGATCTTCTGCTAAATGCTGTAAATGTAAATCCAGTCAGCCTCGATCCTGTCTCTGCACTACATGATTAGGGGGCAAATAAAAAAAAAGGTATTCATTACTAATTAAATTAATCATTAATAAAATCATAAAATAAAGTAGTAACTTTAAACTTTATCATTTTTTCTGTGTTTCTATACTTCTGTAAAGCTGCTTTGAGACAATGCTCATTGTTAAAACCGCTATATAAATACACTGAACTGAAATAAATTAGCACAATGATTTAGTCAATGATCTTAACTAGGTTAAATGCAGTAGCGTTAACATTTAATGATCCAGCAGCTACAGGATAACTTTACTGTCCTCAATATGCTCATATTGTGTAGTTCTTTAACTCTGTAGTCATTCAGATAATAAATGTTATCTACTTAATTTATAGTTACAGCTGAGGGGAGAAAAATTCCACACTTCACTTCTCAATACATTAAAAATGAATGTAGAGAAACACTCAGTAGTTTCCACAATTGATGTAAAAAAAGAGAAAGAGAAATTAATTTAGTAATATATATATATATATATATATAAAACGTCTCTATTTTTAATGCTGTCTGTTGAACTGCAGTAATGATCACTGTTTTCTCATTCTTTTTCTTACTGCAGCTCGAATTTCTCACTTTACCACTATTTCTCTAAATTAAATCAGAATAAAATCTCTACAATAGCGGATGAGATGAAGATCCGTGGAAGATGCTAACGATGCTAAAGGCTGAGGTGAAAATACACCGGGCGCGCGCAAGCGGCGGGAAAACCTTTGGGCGTGGTCTCGCGCTCCCCGCAGTGTGTCAATAAGAGATAACACTTCATGTAGGGTCACACTGCTGCCTGTGGGGGGAGGGAGGGGGAGGGGTGTAGTGCGCAGTGCGGATTGGGACAGAGCCGATAAAACACACTAACATAAATACTGAAGAAAAAATCGATTAATTGCCTACAGTTCTTACATTAATAATAATAATAATAATAATAATAATAATAATAATAATAATAATAATAATAATAATAATCATCATCATCATCATCATAATAAAACCCTTCTGAAGATTCTGATTATCCCCAGAATCCATTTCATATTTATATATATATGTATATTACAATAATAAGAATTTATAAGAATAAAAACATTTGTAACTATATAATGAGTTAAATGTCTTCGAGCACCGTCATCTGCAAATGTAACAAAGAAATAAGAAATAAGTCACGTGGACATTAGATAAGATTTAGATGAACAATTCAATAAATAAATGTCTATTATATAAGCCTTTTTTATCATGAAGCACAGCCGCATGAAATCTACATCATCTTAAAAATATCTTCTAAAATTCATCTTGTTAAATTATTCCAAGGAAGTGGAAAACATTAAAAACTCTCGTCTTTCTTTAAAACCTGCTGGTATACAATGAGACAATATGTTTTTATCCCTAAACACAATGATCTTCCTTTAATTTAGTAATTTAACAATCAATTATTTTAATTCATTTAATTATCATTTATTTAGATAATTAAGGACATTTATCACTGCTCTTAGATGTAAATTAACAAATCATTTAGTTCATCTGTTCAACTTGTTTATGAACTATGTGTGGTTGTAAAATATCAAAATGTCATGCGACATGCAAAAACAGTAACTGAATGTTAAATGTAGATCTATTGATTGCTAATTATGTGAAGATATTTTTGTAGTTTTAGCCTTAATAATAATAATAATAATAATAATAATAATAATAATAATAATAATAATAATAACGTCATATTTGTTCAAAATATTCACCGTAATAGAGTGCCAAATGTAACAGTACAGCTTAATATAGTATCTTTCAGCATTTATTTACCCCTAGGTGTCGCTGTGGAAAAGGGAATGTAAGATACAGACACTCCTACATCAGGTACTTATAGTTGATACACAGTTAAAAATGTTCTAATACAATGTGGTTACCACTTTAAATTCCTATGTGGTGCAAATTTCAGGGCCAATGAAATTAAATCTTCCACCTCAGTCGCCTTTAGTGTCTTGAAATTCCTGAAAATAGAATGAAATAATCACTGTTATTCTCTGCATTGTAACTTGTACATTGTATATAAATTTAGGTTAAAGAATTTGAGTTAGATTTGAGCTACCGAATTAATCAGTTGTTCAGAACATAAAAACTCAATAAATTTTATTCTACAATGTAATATACAACACAGTTATCTTTTATATCACCATTTTTAATATAGCAATGTAATTTAAGCTCACCGATCACAATAGGGCAAATCCTGAGGTCTTGGAAGGCAAGTTTATTTTTTCTCCCTTTCAGGCTGTATGCACTCAACACTTCATTTGTGGCCACGTTACCCAACATTTTGTGTACAGCCACCTCTGGATTTGCTCCACCAAGGGAGCGTAGGTAGTTCATCTGAAAACATGTTAAATAAATAAATAAATAAATAAATAAATAAATAAATAAATAAATAAATAAATAAATAAACAAACATGTGCACGTGGACAAAATTGTTGGTACCCTTCCATTAAAGACAGAAACACCCACAATGGTCACTGAAATAACTTGAAACTGACAAAAGTAATAATACATAAAAATGTACTGAAAATGAACAAATGAAAATCAAATGAAAAATTAAATCATTGTTTTTGAATTGTGGTTCAGCAGAAGCATTAAAAATGAACTAATGAAATTGGTCTGGGCAAAAATGATGGTACCCCTAGAAAATAACTTGACCACAGGGACATGTTAAACTAAATTGTGTCCTGTAATTAGTATCACAGGTGTGTGTACATATGTGTGTATTCTGATGTGAGCATTTTATTTGTTTCTGGATAAAATTATCTGCTTTGGATAAAAGTGTCTGGAAATGCAATGCAATGGTAAATAATTACTAAAAGCTTTAATAAGATTCAAGATTCAAGAAGCTTTATTGTCATTTCAACCACATATAGCTGACGCAGTACATAGTGAAATGAAACACCATTTCTCCAGGACCTGGTGCTACATAAACATACAACAACAAGTTCAACACAAAACAACAAACAACACCACAGAGCTAGGACAGAAGTTTGTCTTAGCCACGTAAAGTGCACAGTGTGCAGCTAGGTGCAAACAGAGCATAGACAAGACAGTGCAAAAGACAATAAATACAAGAAAGACAACACAAAAGAACACAGGACACTTAGCGCCGAAAAGAAAGAAAAGAACATGTGTAATGGAATATAAGTGAAATAAAATAAGATAAAGTGAAATGATGTAAAAAAAATATTGTGCAAAAATATTGTGCAAAAATACAACAGCAGCGGTTGAGGTAGTGCAAATAGAATAAACATAAATATAACTATAGCAGCAGATGACAGGTAGAGGTAGTGCAGTAAGTAATGAACAATATAAATTATGTGTGTGCGTGTAAATAAATGTGTAAAATGTGTAAAAATAATTTAGAACTATATTTATTACCATCTCTCTCCTTTTCTCCTTCAGTTCTAATTTTTGGTCAAATTGCTGAAACTCTTCAGGAGTTTGGACATGGTCCCTTTTCTAAAATTTCCTCCTCTGCCTCTCCACCTGGCACAGCCACAGCAGCCAGTATTCTGTGCTGCATACAGAGGATGTCTTGCTGGGTCTCAATAAGCTCTTGCAGCTTTTGCAAACCCTTTGTGCGATAGCCGATAGAAACAAATTAAACATGGATTCAGTTCCTTAAACATGTATGTGTCATTGTGTCAAAGAGCTGCTGTTGTAGCTTACTCTTGGTGGCTTCCTCTGATGAGGTCTGTGCCTGCAGTTCATTCAAGAGGAACATCCAACACTGCTGTGGATAAAAATCAAAATACTTATGTTTCAAAATATTACATACATTTTATTGAACATAACAATGACACTATGTTACAGACATTGATGGGGGGGGTGACACATTTGTCACTGAAGATTCTAATAATGACTCCTCTGCTGCTGCTGCAAAAAAAAAAGATATACAGATGTAGGTATAAATAAACATTAAAAATCCTTATTAACTTAATTTTTTTTCATTCACCTACATAATAAATCAGGAGATCTAGGCATTTCCTGTTCCTGTTGGTCTATGGGAGAGAGAGAAATATAAAAATATATTGCTTATTGCTTTAAATCAATTCTGAATTTTTGAATGATATCTGAATTATATATATATATATAACCTTTATATATATCTAATAACCTTTGTCTTGAGGATATGTTTTGGGGAAAGGCTGATATAAAAATACAATAGAAATAGGAAAAAGCATCTATTAGTTTACTTTGCATTTTAGAGCTTATATGATTATGCATGGCCTTGATGCCCGATGATGCCTGTGAACCTTGTGAACCTTTTACTGTGCTATTTTCTTCAAAATTCCACAACATAGAAAATACTGTAATTAACTGTATAAATTTCTTTAAGTGTTTTTAAGACTTGGTCTTCAATTGGAATTTTGTTTACAGTCATTAATTGTCGAACCATTTTGGTACAATTTTGCAAATGGTATTTTTTAGTGCAAATCTTTAAACTGAACATTTATAACATAGCTGGTCATTCTTTGTAATTCCTGGTAGTATACCTAATAGTTTTATTATTGTGTTAAATTACTAAAGAATGAAATATAATAATGGAAGGACATGACATTACCTAACTAATATATAATGTAATATCTATCCAGCATGTCATGAAAAAATGGAATAAAAAAAAATCTTTTCCCAGGTTTGAGAGCAAATCTCTTTTTTATTGTTTTCTAAATAGAATGGAGTTAGTGATGTAAAGTACACTATTCTGACTTTGTTAAAAATATTACTTAATACTCATTAGTCATTATTTTCCCTTTCCTGTCCACTATTATCTTGCTGTGTATAATGCAGACTGGTTTTCTTACCGTTTTTTACTCAGTTGCTAAAACACTAAACCCCATTCTCTGAACTAAACGCTCAGTCTCCTAAACCCATTTGTCGAGTCAATCACTGTTTTGGCAAAACCTTAAACAAGTTCTAGTAGTTAGACAACATATGCAAATCTCATCCACTCTTTCTGCAAAATGCTAAACACACTCTCACTCATCAAAACACATTTCACACTGTGATGCACTCATGCTGCAAAACATGAGCAGCAACTTAAACATAGCTACAACACAGATGCCATTGTTTACACACAACAAATCAAAACTCTTCACACTTTTTCCTAATGATATGATCAAAACACAGAATATAAGACAGGCAGAATGCACAGGGGTTTGTTTTCCACACTTGGTTTTAACATGTGGTCAACCACGGTTTGGTTTGGTTTTAGGGAGGCTGGGAACAGGATCCAACCTAACTTGAGCCAATAAACTGTAACCAGTGCCATCCAGACATTTTGAAATGAGAATAGGTAAGTAAACCTACCCTGTTACTGTTCATTCTGAAGTTGAATACAATTAAAATAATGTTCTGAAAAATAAATTCCCCAGCCTTCTGTATATAGTGTACATGTGTAGTGAATATGCATACAGTTTATACAGTATTTGTGCACATATATGTATGTGTGAGAGCTAAGACAAACTGCTGTGCCCTCCACTGTACACTAAACATGCAAAAGACACAAGATAGTAATGTTTTGCATTTGTCACATCCATGTGTAGTTGGAGTGAATGTGGCTGATCATTTGATGGTTTATGAAGAGATGTGAAGTGTTTGCTTTTGCTAGATAAGTGTGAGGTGTGTGTGTGTGTGTGTGTGTGTGTGTGTGTTCAGAGATCATAAACATCAAAAGCACTGAGTAAAACAAAAGTTTAAAACATGCACCTTAGCAACTGAGAAAAACTTTAATTTAAAAGAATTTCCTACAGCATTTACAATAATTCTTTATGTTGCAGTCTTGTCATGCTTTCAGGCTGAGAAATATGTAGACTTTTACATACAGTGTATACTGAGCTGTGGTTGATGGTAGAGACCAGAGGTGCCAGGTTTCTACAATCACCTTTAGTGCCTACCTGTGAAAAAAGACCAAAACTTACCCTCTGAGGAGATTTCAGTGTCAGACTGAAATCTACTTGGCTTTTTGTGTGCCCTTTTTTTATTTGTTGTGTCCTCACTTTCAGTGTTTGAGGTCTCAGCAACATGACAGCATTTCTGGACAGCTTTGGTATATGAGTCTGAAAAAAAAATAGGTCATTGTAAAATATTAATATAATTATGTCATTTTAGCAGTAACCAGAAAACGTATTAACATTGTCTTTATAAATAACAGACAACACACTGAGACCTGAATTACTATCATTATTACCTGTTTTTAGCCAAATCCTCTTTATTTGGAATCGCCTCCACTGTTGCTTGTCAGGCAGTGCGTTATTTTAGACCAACTGCCTTGTTTTGGAAAATGTCCAGTAACAGAACATTCCCTGTAAACAATTGCCAATTATAAATATCAATCGGATTTAAGTATTGTAAGTTAATGTTACTTTAAAGCTTATTAAATACAAAAGCATACTTCAGTGGTTTCTTCCAACCAAGTGGTGGGAATAATTTCCACTGAATTGTCATCTGCAAATTCCACCAATGCAAATTTTTTTGTCTCCATCTGTTTAGAGATAAAACAAACAGACAAATTAGTAGATTAATTAATTAATTAATACAACAAATACATTCAACAACTTATTTCTTATGATAAAAGGTTGTGATTACTGTCCGCTTTGGCCTACCTGTTTATCATGAGGGAGACATTGGAGATTGGTACAATGATGATAAGTTCTTGATTGTCTGAAGTTTGTCATGTGTGTGTGTGTGTGTGTGTGTGTGAGAGAGAGAGAGAGAGCGCGAGTTAAAGCTTGCAGGATGGCCCAAAAAATTATCTCTTGTTTTTTTTCCACCATTATGGCCGTTCTTGTCAGCTGCCATTCTGGGACGAGTTTCATTACTGATTGTCTTGAATGAACTTTAAAACAGCCAATAATTCGTGGAACCAGACTCATCCAACTCATCTCTCTCTTCTATGGCCTCACAGCATTTTCCTTCTCCAAGAATAAAGGCATTGTTTGGTCTTGTGATTTTGGACTTTGTGACTATCACAGATTGCGTCTGTGGACAATGTGAAATCTCCACGAAACGCTTAGCCACTTGAATAAGAGGCTGTTTTCCTGACCTTATGAGTTGCTTGAGCTTTGCAAGAAAATTTTCAAATGGGAAAGCACTGCAAGCATCAAGAGTGCCAAAATTCATTGCCTCTGCTGGTAGATGTACCACTGAATGGATGATGTACACCATGAAATGGTCTCCAAATAGCTCTTTTGTTTTTGCAACAAAATAAGTCATCAGCTCAGAGCTATAGCTGTTGTATTCCACTGCCAAGTTAGGTGAAAGAAGAAGGCCCAAGGCAACACTGAATATCATGAAATGGTCGTACAGTTGATCAGCTAGAATTCCCTTTAATGCAATCTTGCCAGTGTACACAGCAAACTGCCTCAGTTCAGTTGCCTTCCACCTATCTATGTCTTCTAGACGCCATGGTTTTCTTGCAAAACTGCTTGGAATGCTCTTCCTGTATGACAGCAGCCTTTGGGACACTTCATCAATTTGTCCAGCAGACATTCGCACATTCCGGTCACCTCTAATCCACTCTGTGATCATTTTTTGTAACCCCCAGGCAGGCTTGGTGCATGTAGTCTATTGGAAATTGGTCAATCATGTCCAATGGCAGCCTTAAAAATGGAGACACTGGAATGACCTCATCATCCTGACGTCTTTCCATTTCAGCACGGTCTCACGATTTCATCTCTCCCAGAAACTCACATGCCCCTCTGAGTGCATTTATCACACCCATAATATCCTGATTACTGCTTCATCTTTTTTACCATTGCTTTTGCGAGTGCGTCAAAAACGATACATGTAATCTTTATTTGTTTTCCCTCCAAACCATTGTCAAGGAGTTGCTGGTTGTCTTTTATGGCTTCCTCAACAAAATCTAAACTTGTTGGTTTGGAAGGACCAAGTGTCAGTGTCACAGGAAAGACTCTAATGGGTGTCAGATGAATAGCACAGAGGATGGACCAAAGATATGCCCTGCTGCTTTTGAAAATTGGCAGACCATCAATATTAAATGAAATCTCCAGTGTTGGTAATTTTTCTGTTATCTCCCTTGGGGAGTGGTGCAGCTGCTCACTAAGGTGCTCTCTTATGTTAAAATGAACACACTCCATCCCTGACTTCATACATGTTTTAATGTGTCTAGGAGTTTGTAGAAAGGTTCTTGCTGTTGAAGGCAATTCTGGATGTCCATATTTTTTAAGCCCCCTCAGGAGGTCATCAATGGCATTATGTGTGATGAGGTGTTTTGTAGCCCACTCCTGCAGAAATATTGTGAGACTGGAGGGATTTCATCAATATCCTCAGGCCCTGAACTACAGCTTTCCTCACTGACCCCATTATTCACACTCTCATGTCCTGAACTGCAGTTCTCTTCCCTGACCACATTTGCCACACTCTCATGCCATAAACTGCAGTTCTCCTCACTGACTCCAGTCTCAACACTCTCAGAAGCACTCTGGATGTCTCTGTAATTTCTTTCATCCATGTTGACCTGGCCCTGGCCTTTTTGAGGTGTTATTGCAAATTTTAATTGCTTTCCAACAACCATTTAAGTCAGTGACCTCTGGGCACATTTCCACTGCCTTGTGTAGCGTTGCCTCCTTGACTTTGAATCCATTCTAATTCCAAATATTGAATATCATATTAAAAATGTTGTTTGCAGATATATTTTGCAATATTGAGTATAAGGGCAATATACAATATGGCCAAAAGTATGTGGACATAGGGATAGGTGTGTTCCATTATGGAGCCATCTAATCTGAATCTGAGTACCCCTGCCATGTCCAATGTGGACAACTCTATTTTTATAAAGACTGGTTTTACTGATTAGCTCATTAGAATAGTTTTCACAAACCCAAACTGGGTGTGTGAAATAAGGGAGATATTGAAAATGTACAGAAGCTGGTTTGGGATATACTGATAAAATTTCTCAAATATTTAAGGTAAATTTTAATTGCTTAACTGACTTGACTGTTGATACCTCAAAAGAAACCTGCAAAAAACAAACAAAAAAAAAAACCCAGAAGTATTTGGTTTGTATTACTAAGGATTTTAAAAACATGTTTATGTTATACTGACCTTTGTATTGTGGATGAATCTTGGACAATAATTTACCTGTAAATATAACAGAAAATTTAAGTGAAATGTAGTAAGTTGGTTAATAGTTATATGTTAATCATGTTCCAAATAAATATAATCTCATTACATTTTGGTGGAACAGAAATCAACACCTGTGTTGTCTCAGGTGAAAAACTGAAATATAAATGTATTTATCATGCTTTAAATCCCAGGACCACCAAGCTGCCTCTGCTGGGCCCTTGAGCAAGGCCATCACTCAGTTGCATAAATGAGATAAATGTAAGTCGCTTTGGATAAAGGCATCTGCCAAATGCCATAAAAAAAGGACAGAGGTTGATTGTAAGTCATATTATAAAATCTGAATCAAAGAAGAAAAATACTAGTCGACCTAAAAATGTGTTCAGTGAGGTAACTTCTAGGGTATCATTAACCCTAGAATGCATATGTTGGTCAATCAGCTGTATGTGCTTAATTAATGTGCTTATTGTACTGCATGTAGAAGCAATGAGACTGGTATTACCCAGAAATGAGCTATTTTCAACATGTTTTATAATGTGTATAGAATTCTTTTGCTTTTTTCTCCTCCAAAAATTGTGAGTATACTTACTCTAATATAGACTGCACAACAACCCAGCAGGTGGAGATATTGTGGACTTAGTATGTGAGTGACCAGTAACCCAAAAGCAGAAGAATGCAGTACACCAGGCTGTGTAGTGTCTGTTCATGCTGGACCACGTGGAAAGAGTTAAGGTCAACATTTATTATTATTATTATTATTATTATTATTATTATTATTATTATTATTATTATTATTATTATTATTATTATGGTTTAGTGTGTATTTAGAATGCATATCCATTTCCCCTGGTTGGTATTATCAGAGTATGATGGTCATTTGTGGGGGTGAGCGAGGAGTGAAATTTATTTTTTGATCAGTTTTTCTGACCGGATGCTAGCTCTGTGTTCTGCAACAGCTAGACCTGGAGAAACGGAATAGAACAACTGAAGAGTTTTTATTTTTAGCTTTGCATGGCATTTTTGAAAAATCCAAGCCTCGTGTTTAGTCTCCCTGTGGGATGAGTTGCATGTACATGGTGACATGACTGAACTGGAAAGTGTTCTGCTTATATTCTATAAAATATAACATGAACATTTAAAGTCCTGTGACGGACGTGTTTGGTTAAACTATACTTTCAGTGAAATGTTAGAGAAATTGTGCGATAATCAACATTTGGTTGAACTTTATGTTTGTCTAAAAGATCTGAGGTCATTTTCCTAGTCGCAGTATTGGAGTGATTGTGGCTTTTAGGTCCGTGCATGCTGGTCATTATTTTATCTTCTTTATTTATATATCTGCTGGAAATGTCTCTCCTGTGAAGGTGTTGG